>NW_027513577.1:0-169299 GCF_048772815.1 Callospermophilus lateralis
GTTCCATCACCAAGGAAATGAGGTATATCACTTTCTTTGGAACTGAATGAGGTCACTGCCTTGGCAACCACTTTGTCCTAACAGTTGCTTCCAAGTGTCCCATGAGATGGAGGCTGCCCCTACTTCCTGTGACACTTTCACAAGGTAGAATGGTATGTCAACCATAGGCACCCAGCAGCAGCTCTCCACACAGGCCTGGTTTGGTCCATCTTCTCTACAATAAAAAGAGAGAGGCTGATTCAGACACATCCCTTCATCCTGACCAGGTTGTTTGCCATGGAAGATGACTTTTGCTCTCTCAGGTCCTTCATAGCTGCCTACATCTTCTCCAGGTATCATTTCTGAATGGACCTTTGAGGTTCTCAGCAGGTGAATGTCCCCTACTTTCCTGTATTGTAAGAACGACTCTATCCCTGCTCTTCTGTAAAATGAGATTGAGGAAACAGTGTATGTTTAGGCTTAATAACAGGTTCGATTTGGGTTAGCAATCATTCTGTGTGATAAATAATGGTATTGGGAACCTGCGATATTTACAAGAACATTGAGGTGAAATATAAGTATGAAAACAAAAATCTAGGTATGATTTGAAGCCCAGAAGGGCATTGGGCCCTTAATTGGGATACTTAGTTTTGAATTATATTCTGCAAAGATGTCTCAGACAATTTGATATACAATGGCATAGGACCTTGTACCTTGGATGTTTGAATGTAGAAGAGAACATCCAATCCAAAGGGATAGTCAGTAGAATTAGGAAGATAGTCGGTAGGTTTAGGAAGAAGAGTGAGTGTAGGATTGGGACTAAAAATTCTTTAGCTATAGGGTTTCGGATAGAGAGTGAATGTAAATGTCAGCACATATGAAGAGTCAGTCACTATGATGAAATTGGGAAAATATGTAGAAAAGCAGATAACAATAGAGACATTATGAAATCAGGCAAAGTATTAAGTGAGTGATAGGAGTAGACATTTTCACCAGGGTTGAGTTTGAATATATAATCTTAGGAAGAAACAAATATGTAGTAACCAATAGGATTGACATTTGAGAGCATTAGGCAACCTGGACAAGGATGTTTTTAGTAATCCATGATCGCTTTCCATTTAGTCTTTGGTACAATCATAAGTGTGACCTTTACATTTTTTGTCCAGAATATTACTGTGATAAAATCTATATGTAGATCAGGTGACATGAGTATTTCTACCACCATTTCTGGGAGCAATATACTGAAGACGTAAAATTTGTATTGGGGGTACAAAGAGGTGTACCCTGTGTCCATGAATATAGAGATTAAGCATGAATACACCATACTGTGAATAAATAATATAACTGGTTCCAACTTTAAATAATGGATTGAATTGATATCTGAAAATATACAATAAATCTTATATTGATATATATTCATTCATTCCAACCAGTTATACATCTAATGGTAATATTAGTGTTTTGATTTATCATGAAGAGTGTGTGAAGTTTGCTTCAAAAGTGATTAGGGAAATCGAAAATAATGTGTTCGGAAAGAATTCTCATGCAAAGACCAGTCAAGAAATATGGAGGAATACATGTGTTTTGAAGCAGGAAGTGATTGAAAGTGAAACAAATGCCTATAAATTTGCTAAATTTTTTATGAAATATATATCCTATGATGTGCATAAACTGATGAAATTGTACCAGTTTTGAATAAAAATTAACGTAAAAATACACATCATGTCCATTGGAATCTACTTGCATTGATGTTAAACTTGGTCAGTTACTGTAGAAATATTAGGATTCGCGTGCCTCATTCACCGAAGTTAGTTTTCTTTTTTTTTTTTTAATTTTTTATGGTTGTTCTAAACATTATTTATTTCTTGATATATCATATTTCACACTTTGATTCAAGTGGGTTATGAACTCCCATTTTTACCCCGTATACAGATTGCAGAATCACATCAGTTACACATCAATTGATTGACACATTGCCATACTAGTGTCTATTGTATTCTGCTGCCTTTCCTATCCTCTACTATCCCTCCTCCCCTCCGCTCTCTTCCCCTCTCCTCTCTCTACCCCCTCTACTGTAATAAATTTCTCCCTTTTGTATTATTTTTCCCTTTCCCCTCACATCCTCTTTTATGTAATTTTGTATAACCCTGATGGTCTACTTCCATTTCCATGCAATTTCCCTTCCCTCTCCCTTTCTCTCCCACCTCTCATCCCTATTTAATATTAATCTTCTTCTCATGCTCTTCATCCCTACTCTGTTCGTAGTTACTCTCCTTTTATCAAAGAAGGCATTTGGCATTTGTTTTTTAGGGATTGGCTAGCTTCACTTTGCATAATCTGCTCTAATGCCATCTATTTTCCTGCAAATTCTATGATTTTGTCATTTTTTAAAGCAGAGTAATACTCCATTGTGTATAAGTGCCACATTTTTTTTATCCATTCTTCTATTGAACAGCATCTAGGTTGGTTCCACAGTCTTGCTATTGTGAATTGTGCTGCTATGAACATCAATGTAGCAGTGTCCCTGTAGCATGCTCTTTTAGGGTCTTTAGGGAATAGACCGAGAAGAGGAATAGCTGGGTCAAATGGTAGTTCCATTCACAGCTTTCCAAGAAATCTCCATAATGCTTTCCAAATTGGCTCTACCAATTAGCAGTGCCTCCAATAATGTACAAGTGTACCTGTTTCTCCACATCCTCACCAGCACTTGTTGTTGTTTGACTTCATAATGGCTGCCAATCTTACTGGAATGAGATGGTATCTTAGGGTGGTTTTGATTTGCATTTCTCTGACTGCTGGGGATGGTGAGCATTTTTTCATGTACTTGTTTTTTGATTGTATGTACTTCTCTGAGAAGTGTCTGTTCTGGTTCTTGGTCCATTTGTTTATTGGGTTATTTGTTATCTTATTGTCTATTTTTTTGAGTTCTTTGTATACTCTGAATATTAGGGCTCTATCTGAAGTGTGAGGAGTAAAGATTTGTTCCCAGGATTTAGGCTCCCTATTTACCTCTCTTATTGTTCCTTTTGCTGATAAAAAACTTTTTAGTTTGAGTAAGTCCCATTTGTTGATTCTAGTTATTAACTCTTGTGCTATGGGTGTCCTATTCAGGAATTTGGAGCCCGACCCCACAGTATGTAAATTGTAGCCAACTTTTTGTTCTATCAGACGCCATGTCTCTGATTTGATATCAAGCTCCTTGATCCATTTTGAGTTAACTTTTGTGCATGGCGAGAGAAAGGGATTCAGTTTCATTTTGTTACATATGGATTCCAAGTTTTCCCAGCACCATTTTTTGCAGATGCTATTTTCCTTCATTGCATGCTTTTAGCCCCTCCATCAAATATAAGATAGTTGTAGTTTCCTGGCTTGGTTTCTGTGTCCTCTATTCTGAACCATTGGTCCACCTGCCTGTTTTGGTACCATTACCATGGTATTTTTGTTACTATTTTTCTGTAGTATAGTTTGAAGTCTGGTATCGCTATGCCGCCTGATTCACACTTCCTGCTTAGTGTTGTTTTTGTTATTCTGTGTCTTTTATTTTTCCATATGAATTTCATGATTGCTTTCTCTATTTCTAGAAAAAATTCCGTTTGGATTTTGATTGGCATTGCATTAAACCTATTGAGAACTTTTGGTCATATCACCATTTTGATGATATTAGTTCTGCCTATCCATGAACAGGATATATTTTTACATCTTCTAAGATCTTCTTCTATTTCTCTCTTTAGGGTTCTGTAGTTTTCATTGTATAAGACTTTCACATCTTTTGTTAGGTTGATTCCTAATTATTATTATTTTTTTTTAGGATATTGTGTATGGAGTGGTTGTCCTCATTTCTATTTCAGAGGATTTGTCGCTGATATGCAGGAATGCATTAGATTTATGCATGTTGATTTTATATCCTGCCACTTTGCTGAATTCATTTATTAGCTCTATTAGTTTCTTTGTAGACCCTTTTGGGACTGCTAGACATAGAATCATGTGATCTGATAATTTAAGTTCTTCTTTTCCAATTTTTACGCCTTTTATTTCTTTCGTCTGTCTAAATGCTCTGGCTAGTGTTTCGAGAACAATGTTGAACAGAAGTGGTGAGAGAGGGCATCCCTGTCTTGTTCCAGATTTTAGAGAGAATACCTTCAATTTTTCTCCATTCAGAATGATGCTAGCCTGAGGCTTAGCATAGATTGCTTTTACAATATTGAGGTATGTTCCTCTTATCACTAGTTTTTCTAGAGTGTTGAACATAACAGAATGCTGTACTTTATAGAATGCTTTTTTTGCATCTACCGAGATGATCATACGGTTCTTATTTTTAAGTCTATTGATGTGGTGAATAACATTTATTGATTTCCGTATATTGAACCAGCCTTGCATCACACGGATGAATCCTACTTGATCAGGATTCACAATTTTTTTGATATGTTTTTGTATCCAATTCGCCAGAATTTTATTGAGGATTTTTTCGTGTAGGTTCATTAGAGATATTGGTCTGTAGTTTTCTTTCTTTGAAGTGTCTTTGTCTGGTGTTAGAATCAGGGTGATCTTGGCCTCGTAGAATGAATTTGGAAAAATCTCCCTCTTTTTCAATTTCCTGAAACACCTTGAAAAATATTGGTATTTGTTCCTCTTTAAAGATTTTGTTAAACTCTGCTGTATACCCATACGGTCCTGGGCTTTTCTAAGTTGGTAGTGGATTGATGGTTTCTTCTATTTCCTCAATTGATATTGGTCTGTTTATGTTGTCTATATCCTCCTGAATCAATATGGGCATATCATATGACTTAAGAAATTTATCGATGCCTTCACTGTCTTCTATTTGTTTGGAGTATAAGGATTAAAAATAATTTCTGATTATCTTCTGTATTTCAGAAATATCTCTTTTGATATTTTCTTTTTGAATCCCTTATGCTAGTAATTTGAGTTCTCTCTTCTTCTCTTTCATAGCATGGCTAAGGGTCTGTCAATTTTATTTATTTTTTCAAAGAACCAACTTCTACTTTTGTCAAGTTTTTTCAATTGTTTCTTTTGTTTCAATTTCATTAATTTCAGCTTTGATTTTAATTATTTCTTGCCTTCTACTTCTTTTGCTGTTTCTTTCGTCTTCTTTTTCTAGGATTTTGAGATGAAGTATGAGATCATTTATTTGTTGGTTGTTTCTTTTTTTAAGGAATGAACTCCAAGCAATGAATTTTCCTGTTAGAACTGCTTTCAATGTGTCCCATAGATTCCGATATGTTGTGTCTGTGTTTTCATTTATCTCTAAGAATTTTTAAATTTCCTCCTTGATGTCTTCTATAACCCATTGATCACTCAGTAACCTATTGTTCATTCTCCAAGTGATGCATGATTTTTCCTTCCTTCTTTTATCATTGATTTTTAGTTTCATTCCATTATGATCAGATAATATGCATGGTATTATCTGTACTCCTTTATATTGTCTAAGAGTTGCCCTGTGACATAATATATGATCATTTTTTAGAAGGATACATGTGCTGCTGAGAAAAAAAGGTAACTGTTTGATGTTGGGTGTTATATTCTACATATCTCAAATAAGTCTAGGTTATTAATTGTGTTATTGAGTTCTATAGTTTCCTTATTCCTTATTCCTTGTTTGGAAGATCTGTCCAGTGATGAGAGAGGTGTGTTCATGTCTCCCATGATTACTGTATTGTGGTGTATTAGACTCTTGAACTTGAGAAGAGTTTGTTTGATGAACATAGCTGCACCATTGTTTGGGGCATATATATTAATGATTGCTGTCTCTTGTTGGTGTATGGTTCCCTTGAGCAGTATGCAGTGTCTCTCTTTATCCCTTTTGATTAACTTTGGCTCAAAATCTATTTTATTTGATATGAGTATGGACTCTCCTGCTTGTTTCCGAAGTCCATATGAGTGATATGATTTTTCCCAAACTTTCACCGTCAGTCTATGTATGCATTTTCCTATCAAATGCATCTCCTGTAGGCAGCATATTGTTGGGTCTTGTTTTTTGTTCAATTCTACTAGCCAGTGTGTCTTCATTGGTGAGTTTAAGCCATTAACATTTAGGGTTATTATTGAGATATGGGTTGTTCTTCCAGCCATATTTGTTTATTTATGTTACTAAACATGGTTTGTTTTCCTCTTTGATTATTTTCCCCCCTTTAATGTCCTACCTCCCACTGTTGGTTTTCATTGTTATTTTCCATTTCCTCTTCCTGCAATGTTTTGCCGAGGATGTTTTGAAGAGATGGTTTTCTAGCTGCAAATTCTTTTCACTTTTGTTTATCGAGGAAGGTTTTAATTTCATCTTCCATACTGAAGCTTAATTTCGCTAGATACACAATTCTTGGTTGGAACCCATTTTCTTTCAGTGTTTGAAATATGTTATTCCAGGATCTTCTAGCTTTCAGAGTCTGTGTTGAAAGATCAGCTGTTATCCTGATTGGTTTACCCTTAAACGTAATCTGCTTCCTTTCTCTTGTAGCTTTTAAAATTCTCTCTTTTTTCTGTTTGTTGGGCATCTTCATTATAATGTGTCTAGTTGTGGCTCTCTTATGATTTTGCACATTCGGCGTTCTGTAGGCTTCTAGGACTTGGGATTCTGTTTTATTTATCAAGTCTGGGAAGTTTTCTCGTATTATTTCATTGAATAGGTTGCTCATTCCTTTGGTTTGGACCTCTATACCTTCCTGTATCCCAATGACTGTTAAGTTTGGCCTCTTTATGTTATCCCATATTTCTTGGATATTCTGCTCGTGGTTTCTTAACAGTCTTGCTGAGTGGTCTATGTTCTTTTCAAGTTGAAATACTTTGTCTTTATTGTCTGATGTTCTATGTTCTAAGTGTTCTACTCTCCTGGTAGTATTCTCAATTGAGTTTTTAAGTTGGATTATTCCTTCCTGCAATTCTAGGATTTCTGTTTGTTTGTTTTTACAACCTCTATCTCCCTATATAGTTGATCTTTTGCTTATTGGATTTGTTTATGTAATTCATTGTCGAAGTGATCTTTAATTGTCTGATTTTGTTGTCTAATGTCTTCCTTGAGACTCCAGATCATCTAAAGCATGAGTATCCTGAATTCTTTATCTGACATTCCATCTGATGCAGCTATTACCTCTTCTAAAGTTGTGTTGACCTGCATTGCTTGTGGTCCTTTATTTCCTTGTCTTTTCATACTGCTCGCGTTTCTCTCTGCTTGTTGAAACTGTTTTGTTTTGGGCAGTGGCTCTGCTCTGCCCCTATTCCTATTGGAGTGACCTAACAACCACGCTGGTGGGCCGCTGGGCTTGTACTGGGCGCGGGAGAAGGCTCTGCTTTGCCACTACTCCAATAGGGGTGCCGTGTCTACCACACCAGCGGGTCATTGGGCCTGTTCTGGGCATAGGCGGTGGCTCTGCTCTGCCCCTACTCCAATTGGGGTGACGTGACTACCACGCCTGCTGGTTGATGGGCCTGTTCCAGGCACGGGCAGCAGCTCTGCTCTGTCACTACTCCAATTGGGATGACATGACTACCACGCCTGCAGGTCGCTGGGCCTGTGCCGGGCATGGGCGGCGGCTCTGCTCTGCCCCTCTGGCTTGAAGACAAAGTGAGAGAGACTCGGGTGTTTGTGACTCACTTTTTTTACCAGGAGACCAACTGTTTCTGTCACCGCTGGTATCGATGAAGTTATCTCCTCCACCACTTTGTGATGACATCAGATCTCTAACATGTTGGTATCCCATGCGAATGGCAGCATTTCGTTCCCTTTGCCGGATGACCAAAGCAATGGGTGAGTCCTGACCAGCCCTCACAAGACCCGTCTCAATCCTGTTGCCACTGCCTATGAAGGCTAGGTAGGTATTTACCTCCACAGTATTCAGCAAGACCTAGACCGAGAAGGAGTTTCCGCGGGTTCTTTAGCCCTGGGCCTGATCAGTTCCAGGAGCCAGAATTCGGCCACTCTGGGCTTGGTGTATGTTCTGATAGGAACAGGCCTGAGTAATTTGTCTCCGAGACACAGGCGAATGGCAGCCTGAGATTACCTGTTCTATAGCTGAATGAGCTGCTATGAGTTGAAAACAGGAATGGTGACGTCAGCTCTCCAAGATGGTGGCCCCTGGCTTCCTCTGTGGTCTGACTGGAGTGGAAAACCAAATTGGACCGCGTCCTTCCCCGGTCTCAAACCCAGAATTCAGCAATGAGCACAGTGATTGTACAGCTGGCTGGAGCCCACAGAATCCGCACCACTGAATATTTGTGTTGCTATCTCATTGTTTGCCAGCATGCGCCACAGACTCTAGCCGCACGGCGATTTGCTGAATAAGCAGCATGACGCTCTATGCGGACAAATCACTCACGTTTGAGCCCCGTAGCTAATCCTCATGAGATGGAAATACTTCCACTAGGTTTTGGAGCACCCAAATTTTGCTGGAAATTCGTCATTCTCTTGCACAGTGATGCTGTATATGGGGTTGATGCACTCCTTTCGCTGCCATCATATGATCCCCTGAAGTTAGTTTTCAGTACTGGAAACGAATATGTATTTCAGGTGGATGAACATTTCTGAGAATAAACTTGTGAAAAGTTGATTATAAATCCACATACATAAATATGAATGAATTTAGGGAGTGTAAAATAAGACAAATACATTTCATATTTTGAAAAATCTGGAGAGTGAATACATATATATAGATAGATAGATAGATAGATAGATAGATAGATAGATACACACACAGAGAGTGACATTAAAAAGTAGCATTATGTATGCCAATTGAAATTCACCATGAAATATATATCATCCACAGATCCAAAAATACTCATTTTCCTGAACATCAATTTATGTTGTTCAACTAGAAAGCTGACCCATATGTTGAATTTTCAGTTCCAACAGCGTTTAGTAGGAGTGATCTTTTCTTACAGTTTGTATCTGCCAAGTCAGCCACCTCACAAAATGTATGTGTGATACCAGGTAGAATTCAATATGTGCATAAAAAAATACATGTGCTGAATAGACTACAGAGAAAGGGAGACAGTTATTCACATATTTGTTAACTTTTAAAACACATAAAGAACTGTTTCAATAAAAATTTGCTAGATTTATAGCACCTACCATTTATCATAGGAAAGGCAAGTCCAACTATACACCATGCCTCCTGTGAACCTCTTGTATTTCTATTTTGTTTGGGTTATTTTTCTCCATCATATTAAGATTAGAAGTAAAAGTCTAGAAGGGAATTTGTTAGTGTCAGGGATTCAGTATTTCGAATGGAAAATTGGAAAATGTATCCAATGTGTATGCAAATATGTGCTACACAAAAATCTTCCCACTCTCATTCAGAACAATGCCTTGGCATTACCTTCGCCCCATGTAAGACACAATTAGAGGAGAAGAGTTAGAAAATCTGTGAATACATTCCTGTTATAGAAAATGCTCAGGAGTTCACAAATTTGGAGGTGGTAGAGGAGTTTCCAAAAGTAAGGGACAGGGTAAACACTCCACAAACATGAAGCTCTGCTGGCCTAACATCTGGAGAAACTACCTCTGAGGGTGAGCACTTGAAATATATTTTGTTGTCAGGAGCATTAGCTTCCTTTGTAGTGAGACCATCAAAGCTGGGTCTGCATCTATGTTACATGGATGACATGGTTTCTTATTTTCCGATGAACATGAGGCAGCAGTGCTGAATTTTCTCTTTGTAGGTAAACTGTGGCCACTGAGGGCAAGTGTCTCCTCATCTGGACTGTGAAGCCATTTGGTCATCCTCCACTCTTTGTGGTGTTTTTTGCTGTTGCACTAGGAGTGTGGTATTTGCTTCATGAAATAAAAAGAGTTCAACTGGGACACAGTGCTGTAGGGAGTTCTTTCAGTTGTGGTGGGTTGGGTTCTGTTGGAGAATGCACCAACCAGGCTTCTATCCCACATAGCTTGCAACATTGACCATAGCAACCTGATTCTGAACATTGCCCTGAAACCTCTCCATATAACAAGATTCTTTTACATATAAGGGTCTACTGGCTGCAAAATGTCAGTCACAAGTTATTTGGACACCAATGGCAGATAAACATGGCCACACCAGAGATATTTTATCACACACCTGCCCGCCACGGCTCTAGGAACACTACTCAGCAGGTTCCAACTTACTTGCATCTCTGTTATACACCATTTTCATGAAACCCAGTCAATAAAGGCAATGTCTTGTATTCTCATGATCAGCTAGAGGACATCCAAAGGTTCTCCTGTGACACCTAGTCTTGGGAATTTCAAAAATTTCATGGTATTCATCTAGCCATTATTCAAGGAAGAAGTTGTAGGCACTGTGGGTTTCAATTCATTCATTAACCATTAAATGTTGAGTAAGCTCACTTCAATGAAAGCTCTGGAGAACTCTCAGAGGCAAGGCTTCCCAAAGGGTGGCCAAAAGGTCACATGAAGCCAGGCCCATTGAGGTCTACAATGTGAGGTCCATGTGTGTTTTCACTCTCAACTATGGCTGCCAAGTCTTTCAGAATAAAATCATGTGATATCCTGGCTGAGATTCCCTTTGCTCTGTGGAAAGCCAACTTGGGCGTAGATCTCACTTTCCAAGGGCGACTCTCATGCATGGCCTTCTAAAAGCCCAACACAATCCATGGCAATACTTCTCTGAGGTCAATTCCAGAACTCAGTCTCTATGTTGAATCACACAAGAGTTCAAGCACAGGTGTACCCAGTCATCTCTTCCTACCGCCATACAAATGTTCACAGTTAAAACCTAAACACCCCAACATGGCCCTCATCTTCTTCCATGTAGACACTCATCATAACCTCCGGCTGGAGGTTTCCATGAGGTACACAGCCCACGTCCGTGTCCAAAATAAGCTCCCTTGCCCCTCATTTGCCTAACATCAGGGTTGCCTGGACTGCCTTCCTGTGAAACAGAAGTGAAAAAATAGGCCTGGCGTTAATACTGCTCTACTTCTCCAACTTGAGGCCTACTGAGTGTGGGGTTTAGATTCTTTATGTAAATTCATATTTTTTGTTGTTGTACTTTAACTTTTTAATATGTTTTCATTTTTTAAATATTTTATTTTATTATTATTATTATTTTAAACTTTAATTTACATCTTTTAAATGATCATTATTTTTAAATTTTTTTCTTTCTTTCTTTCTTTTCTATTTTTTCTTTTGTCTTATCATTTCTTTTCAATTTTCTGATTTCCCCTTCCTCGAATTCTACCTGCCTACTCTCATTCTCTTTAGTGACTTCTTCCCTTTCCTTCTAATATCTTTTCTTCCAAGCATCAAATAAATTTATAAGAGTAAAAAGTAACTCAACAGTCAAACAGAGCAAGAAGTAACATGAGCAGCACAAAAAATCAAGGAAGAAAATAAGTACAAACAACGAAGGACAGCCAAAATATTCAGGAGGACCTATAGTCATCAGAAAAATGGTCATATAAAGAACTCAAGGAATACCTTAGACAGATGGAATTGAAACTTAAAGAGGATACGAGACAGCAAATCCAAACAGTGAAAGAACACATTGAAAATGAATTGCATAAACAGATAAAAGAAGAAGTTATGCATCTTTATCAGGAGATAGAGATTATAAAAAAATCAAACAATAATTCTAGAAATGAAGGAAACGATAAACCAAATTAAAAAGTCAATTGAGAGTATCACTAACACTGTGGAGCAAGTAGAAGACAGAATGTCAGATAATGAAGACAAAATATATCATCTTGAAATGAATCTAGCCAACACAGAAAGGCTGGTAAAAAATCATGAGTAAAACATCCAAGAGATATGGGATAACATAAAAAAAAATTAATGAGTCATCTGGATAGGTACACAGATTCAAACCAAGGGAATTAGTAATCTATTGAATGAAATAATTACAGAAATATTTCCAGAAATACAAAGTAAATAGATATACAAATTGGACATGCTTACAGGACACGGAGAACACAAAATCACAGTAGACCAACACCAAGACACATTGTTATGAAGATATCCAATATACAAAACAAAGAGAAAATATTAATAGCTCTAAGAGAAAGGAGGCAGATTACATTAAGGGGTAAACCAATAAGGTTGAGAATGGATTTTTCATCACAGTCGCTGAAAGCGAGAAGATCCTGGAGCAACGTATTTCAAACACTGAAAGACAATGAATGCCAACTAAGAATTCTGTATCCAGCAAAATTAAGCTGCAGGTATGACGATGAAATAAAAATATTTCATGATAAACAAAAGGTAAAAAAATTTGTAGCCAGAAAACCAGCATTGCAAAGCATCTTGAGCAAAACAATACACGAAGAAGAAATGAAAATCAACAACCAAAACCATCAGTGGGAAGTGCCTCAGTAATGACTGAGGGTGGGGGAAAAGCTAATCATGCAGAAACAAACTAAATTAAAAAAAAAAAGATGAATCATCAATCATGAGCGGCAGTACAAACCATATATCAATAGTGACTCTAAATGTTAATGGCTTAAACTCTCCAATAACGCGACATAGGCTGGTAACTTGGATTAAAAATGAATCCAACAATATATTGCCTCCAGGAGGCACATCTGAATGGAAAAGACATACACAGGCTGAAGGTGCAAGTTTTGGAAAAAATATACCATGCAACGCTCCCCATAAGCAAGCAGGGGTGGCCATGCTCATATCGAATAAAATCGACTTCAAGACTAATTTAATCAAAAGGGATAAGAAAGGACATTATATACTGTTAAAAGGAACCATTCATCAACAAGACATAAAAATTATCAATATTTATGCACCAAATAATGGTGCTGCAATGTTCAAAAAACAAATTCACCTCAAGTTCCAGAATGAAATAGACCACAACACAATAATTATGGGTGACTTCAACACACCTCTCTCACCATTGGACAGATCCTCCAAACAAAAGTGAATAAAGAAACTATAGAACTCAATATCACAATCAATAACCTAGACTTAACTGACATATATCGAATATATCAATCATCATCAAGTGGATATACTTTTTTCTCAGTAGCACGTGGATCCTTCTCAAAAATAGACCATATATTATGTCATAGGGCAACCCTCAGTAAATATACAGGGATTGAGATAATACCATGAATTTTTTCCTATCATAATGGAATGAAACTGGAAACCAATGATAAAAAAAGGAAGGAAAAATCCTACATCACATGGAAAATGAACAATATGTTACTGAATGATCAGTGGGTTACAGAAGATATAAAGGAGGAAATCAAAAAATTCTTAGAGATACATGAAAATACAGACACAATATATCAGAATCTATGGGACACAATGAAAGCAGTTTTAAGAGGGAAATTCATCGCCTGGAGGTCATTCCTGAAAAAAAGTAAAAACGAACAAATAAATGAGCTCACACTTCAACTCAAAGCCCTAGAAAAGGAAGAGCAAAACAACAAAAAATGTAGCAGAAAGCAAGAAATAATTAAAATCAGAGCAGAAATCAACGAAATTGAAACAAAAGAAACTATTGAAAAAATTAACAAAACTAAAAGGTGGTTCTTCGAAAAAATAAATATGTTCGACAGACCCTTAGGCATGCTAATGAAGAGAAGAAGAGAGAGAACTCAAATTACTAACATATGGGATGAAAAAGGCAATATTACAACAGATGCTTCCAAAATACAGAAGACAATTAGAAATTATTTAGAAAACCTATATTCCAATAAAATAGAATATAGTGAAGACATCGATAAATTTCTTAAGTCATATGATATTCCCAGACTGAGTCAGAAGGATACACACAATTTAAACAGACCAATGTCAATGGATGAAACAGAAGAAGCAATCAAAAGACTACAAACCAAGAAAAGCCCAGGAACGGATGGCTATACAGCGGAGTTTTACAAAACATTTAAAGAAGATTTAATACCAATACTTTTCAAGTTATTTCAGCATAGAGAAAAAGAGGGAGCTCTTCCAAATTCATTCTATGAGGCCAACATCACGCTGATTCCGAAATCAGAAAAAGACACCTCAAAGAAAGAAAACTACAGACCAATATATCTGATGAACCTACATGCAAAAATCCTCAATAAAACTCTGGTGAATCGAATACAAAGGCACATCAAAAAAATTATGCACCATGATCAAGTAGGATTCATAGCTGGGATGCAAGGATGGTTCAATATACGGAAATCAATAAATGTTATTCACCACATCAATAGACTTAAAGATAAGAACCATATGATCATCTCGATAGAAGCAAAAAAAGCATTTGACAAAGTACAGCATCCCTTTATGTTCAAAACATTAGAAAAAATAGGGATAACAGGAAGTTACCTCGACATTGTAAAAGCTATCTATGCTAAGCCGCAGGCTAGCATCATTATGAATGGAGAAAAATTGAAGGCATTTCTTCTAAAATCTGGAACAAGACAGGGATGCCCTCTCTCACCACTTCTATTCCATATAGTTCTCGAAACACTGGCCAGAGCAATTAGACATACTAAACAAATAAAAGGCATAAAAATAGGAAAATAAGAACGCAAATTATCACTATTTTCGGGTGACATTATTCTATACATAGAAGACACAAAAAGGTGTACAAAAACTACTAGAACTAAAAAATGAATGACCTGTGACCCACCGGCAGGTCAGGCCCAGAAACCTGCAGAGGGGCACAGCTGCCCCACCCACCTGCAAGGTAGGCGATACCGTGACCACTGATAAAACAGGCCCAGTGGCCGTCTGACACATCACCCCGTTTGGGGGAGGGGCAGAGCCGCCACCAGCACCTGTTAGGTAGACAGACCTGCAAACGACAGACAGAACAGGCCTAGCGGCCAGCGGAGGTGCAGAGCCGCTTCTCACGCCTGCAAGGGAGGCGAACCTGTGACCACCGAAAGAACAGGCCCACCGAAAGTAGAGGCACAGCAGCCTGCCGGCGTTGTAGGCACATTGCCCCAATTGGAGGAGGGGCAGAACCACCGCCAAAGCCTGCGAGGGAGACTTTGCAACTATATAAGAGCAATATAAATATATAGGGGGAAAATCAATAACAAAACAGTTTCACCAAGCAGAAAGAAACGCGATCAGTATGAAAAGACAAGGAAAGAAAGGACCACAAGCAATGCAGGTCAACTCAACTTTAGAAGAGGTAATATCTGCAGCAGATGGAATGTCAGATAAAGAATTCAGGATATACATGCTTCAGATGATCTGGAGTCTCAAGGAAGACATTAGACAGCATAATCAGACAATGAAAGACCACTTCGAGCACCTCGAAAATGAATTACATAAACAAATACAAGAAGCAAAAGATCAATTATACAGGGAGATCAAGGTTATAAAAAACAAACAAACAGAAATCCTGGAAATGCAGGAAACAATAAACCAAATTAAAAACTCAATTGAGAATACTACCAGCAGAGTCGAACACTTAGAAGACAGAACATCAGAAAATGAAGACAAAGTATTTCAACTGGAGAAGAACATAGACAGCTCAGCAAAGCTGTTAAGAAACCATGAGCAGAACATTCAAGAAATATGGGATAACATAAAGAGACCAAACTTAAGAGTCATTGGGATACAGGAAGGTATAGAGTTCCAAACAAAAGGAATGAGCAATCTATTCAATGAAATAATACGAGAAAACTTCCCAGACTTGAAGAATGAGACAGAATCCCATATCCTAGAAGCCTACGGGACGCCGAATGTGCAAAATCATAAGAGATCCACACCTAGACACATTATAATGAAGATGCCAACATACAGAATAAGGAGAGAATTTTAAAAGCTACAAGAGAAACGAAGCAGATTACATTTAGGGGTAAACCAATCAGGATAACAGCTGATCTTTCAACACAGACTCTGAAAGCTAGAAGATCCTTGAATAACATATTTGAAACACTGAAAGAAAATGGGTTCCAACGAAGAATTGTGGATCCAGCAAAATTAAGCTTCAGTATGGAAGATGAAATTAAAACCTTCCATGATAAACAAAAGTGAAAAGAATTTACAGCTAGAAAACCATCTCTTCAAAACATCCTCGGCAAAACATTGCAGGAAGAGGAAATGGAAAATAACAATGAAAACCAACAGCGGGAGGGAGTACAGTAAAGAGGGGGAATAATCAAAGAGGAAAACAAACCATGTTTAGTAACATAAATAAACCAATATGACTGGAAGAACAACCCATATCTCAATAATAACCCTAAATGTTAATGGCTTAAACTCACGAATTAAGAGACACAGGCTAGTAGAATGGATCACAAAACAAGACCCAACAATATGCTGCCTTCAGTAGACGCATTTGATAGGAAAAGACATACATAGACTGAAGGTGAAAGGTTGGGAAATATCATATCATTCTTATGGACTTCGGAAACAAGCACGAGTGTCCATACTCATATCAAATAAAATAGATTTCAAGCCAAAGTTAATCAAAAGGGATGAAGAGGGACACTACATACAGCTCAAGGGAACCATACACCAACAAGACATCACAATCATAAATATATATGCCCCAAACAATGGTGCAGCTATGTTCATCAAACAAACTCTTCTCAAGTTCAAGAGTCTAATAGACCACCATACAATAATTATGGGAGACTTCAACACACCTCTCTCACCACTGGATAGATCTTACAAAGAAAAGTTGAATAAGGAATCTATAGAACTCAATAACATAAATAATAACCTAGACTTAATTGACATATATAGAATATACCACCCAAGATCAAGCAGTTACACTTTTTTCTCAGCAGCACTTGGATCCTTCTCAAAAATAGATCATATATTATGTCACAGGGCAACTCTTAGACAATATAAAGGAGTAGAGATAATACCATGCATCTTATCTGAACATAATGAAATGAAATTGAAAATCAACGATAAAAGAAGTAAGGAAAAATCATGCATCAATTGGAGAATGAAAAATAGGTTACTGAATGATAAATGGGTTATAGAAGACATCAAGGAGGATATTAAAAAATTCTTAGAGATAAATGAAAACACAGACACAACATGTCGGAATCTATGGGACACATTGAAAGCAGTTCTAAGAGGAAAATTTATTGCTTGGAGTTCATTCCTTAAAAAAAGAAACAAACCAACAAATAAATGATCTAATACTTCAACTCAATGTCCTAGAAAAAGAAGAGCAAAACAACAGCAAAAAAGTAGAAGACAAGAAATAATTAAAATCAGAGCAAAAATTAATGAAATTGAAACAAAAGAAACAATTGAAAAAAATTGACAAAACTAAAAGTTGGTTCTTTGAAAAAATAAATAAAATTGACAGACCCTTAGCCACGCTAATGAAGAGAAGAAGAGAGAGAACTCAAATTACTTGCATATGGGATGAAAAAGGCAATATCACAACAGACACTTCAGAAATACAGAAGATTATCAGAAATTATTTTGAATCCTTATACTCCAATAAATTAGAAGATAGTGAAGGCATCGATAAATTTCTTAAGTCATATGATTTGCCCAGATTGAGTTAGGAGGATATTGACAACCTAAACAGACGAATATCAACTGAGGAAATAAAGAAACCATCAAAAGACTACCAACTAAGAAAAGCCCAGGACCGAATGGTTATACAGCAGAGTTTTACAAAACCTTTAAAGAGGAACTAATACCAATACTTTTCAAGCTATTTCAGGAAAATGAAAAACAGGGAGAACTTCCAAATTCATTCTATGAGTCCAACATCACCCTGATTCCTAAACCAGACAAAGACACTCCAAAGAAAGAAAACTACAGACCAATATCTCTAATGAACCTAGATGCAAAAATGCTCAATAAACTTCTCGCGAACCGGATACAAAAACATATCAAAAAAATTGTGCACCATGATCAGGTAGGATTTATCCCTGGGATGCAAGGTTGGTTCAATATACGGAAATCAATAAATGTTATTCACCACATCAATAGGCTTAAATATAAGAACCATATGATCATCTCTATAGATGCGGAAAAAGCATTCGACAAAGTACAGCATCCCTTTATGTTCAAAACTCTAGAAAAACTAGGGATAACAGGAACATACCTCAATATTGTAAAAGAAATCTATGCTAAGGCTCAGCCTAGCATCATTCTGAATGGAGAAAAACTGAAGGCATTCCCTCTAAAATCTGGTACAAGACAGGCATGGCCTCTCTTACCACTTCTGTTCAACATAGTTCTCGAATCACTGGCCAGTGCAATTAGACAGACAAAAGAAATTAAAGGCATAAAAATAGGAAAAGAAGAACTCAAATTATCACTATTTGCAGATGACATGATTCTATACCTAGCAGACCCAAAAGGGTCTACAAAGAAACTATTAGAGCTAATAAATGAATTCAGCAAAGTGGCAGGATATAAAATCAACACGCATAAATCAAAGGCATTCCTGTATATCAGCGACAAATCCTCTAAAATATATATGAGGACAACCACCCCATTCACAATATCCTCAGAAAAAATAAAGTACTTGGGAATCAACCTAACAAAAGAGGTGTAAGACTTATACAATGAATACTACAGAACCCTAAAGAGAGAATTGAAGAAGATCTTAAAAGATGGAAAAATATACCCTGTTCATGGATAGGTAGAATTAACATCATCAAAATGGCGATATTAACAAAAGTTCTCGATAGGTTTAATGCAATGCCAATCAAAATCCCAATGGCATTTCTTGTAGAAATAGAGAAAGCAATCATGAAATTCATATGGAAAAATAAAAGACCCAGAATAGCAAAAACATTGCTAAGCAGGAAGTGTGAATCAGTCGGTATAGCTATACCAGACTTCAAACTATACTACAGAGCAATAGAAACAAAAACAGCATGGTACTGGTACCAAAACAGGCGGGTGGACCAATGGTACAGAATAGAGGACACAGAAACCAATCCACAAAACTACAACTATCTAATATTCGATAAAGGGGCTAAAAGCATGCAATGGAAGAAGGCTAGCATCTTCAACAAATGGTGTTGGGAAAACTGGAAATCCATATGCAACAAAATGAAACTGAATCCCTTTCTCTCACCATGCACAAAAGTTAACTCAAAGTGGATCAAGGAACTTGATATCAAATCAGAGACATGGCGTCTGATAGAAGAAAAAGTTGGCTATGATCTACATACTGTGGGGTCGGGATCCAAATTCCTAAATAGGACACCCATAGCACAACAGTTAATAACTATAACCAACAAATGGGACTTACTCAAACTAAAAAGTTATTTTCTCAGCCAAAGAAACAATAAGAGAGGTAAATAGGTAGCCTACGTCCTGGGAACAAATCGTTACTCCTCACACTTCAGACAGAGCCCTAATATCCAGAATATACAAAGAACTAAAAAAATTAGACAATGAGATAACAAATAACCCAATCAACAAATGGGCCAAGGACCTGGACAGAAATTTCTCAGAGGAGGACATACAATCAATCAAGAAGTATATGAAAAAATGCTCACCATCTCTAGCAGTCAGAGAAATGCAAATAAAAACCACCCTAAGATACCATCTCACTCCAGTAAGATTGGCAGCCTTTAGGAAGTCAAACACCAACAAGTGCTGGCGAGGATGTCGGGAAAAGTGTACTCTTGTACATTACTGGTGGGACTGCAAATTGGTGCACCCAATTTGGAAAGCAGTATGGAGATTTCTTGGAAAGCTCGGGATGGAACCACCATTTGATCCAGCTATTCCCCTTCTCGGTCTATTCCCTAAAGACCTAAAAAGAGCACACTATAGGGCCACTGCTACATCCATGTTCATAGCAGCACATTTCACAATAGCAAGACTGTGGAACCAACATAGATGTCCTTCAATAAAAGAATGGATAAAAAAATGTGGCATTTATACACAATGGAATATTACTCTGCATTAAGAAATGACAAAATCATAGAATTTGGAGGGAAATGGATGGCATTAGAGCAGGTTATGCTAAGTGAAGCTAGCCAATCCCTTAAAAACAAATGCCAAATATCTTCTTTGATATAAGGAGATTAACTAAGAACAGAGTAGGGACGAAGAGCATGAGAAGAAGATTAACATTAAACAGGGATGAGAGGTGGGAGGGAAAGGGAGAGAGAAGGAAAATTGCATGTAAATGGAAGGAGACCCTCAGGGGTATACAAAATTACATACAAGAGGAAATGAGGGGAAAGGAGGAAAAATATAAGGGGGAGAAATGAATTACAGTAGAGGAGGTAGAGAGAGAAGAGGGGAGGGGAGGGGGAGGGGGGATAGTAGAGGATAGGAAAGGCAACAGAATACAACAGTCACCAGAATGGCAATATGTAAATCAATGGTTGTGCAATTGATGTGATTCTGCAATCTGTATATGGGGTAAAAATGGGAGCTCATATCCCACTTGAATCAAAGTGTGAAATATGATATATCAAGAACTATGAAATGTTTTGAACAACCTACAATAAAATTAATTAAAAAAAAACCAGCATGGTACTGGTACCAAAACAGGCGGGTGGACCAATGGTACAGAATGGAGGATACAGAGATTAATCCAAAAAGCTACAACTATTTTATATTTGATAAAGGAGCTAAAAGCATGCAATGGAGGAAATATAGTATCTTCAACAAATGGTGTTGGGAAAAATGGAAATCCATGTGCAACAAAATGAAACTGAATTCCTTTCTCTCGCCATGCACAAAAGTTAACTCATAGTGGATCAAGGTGCTAGATATCAAATCAAAGACTCTGTGTCTGATAGAAGAAAAAGTTGGCTCTGATCTACATATTATGGGATCGGGCTCCAAATTCCTTTATATGACATCCATAGCACAAGAGTTAATAACAAGAATCAACAAATGGGACTACTTAAACTGAAAAGTTTTTTATCAGCAAGAGAAAGAATAAGAGAGGTAAATAAGGAGCATACATCATGGGAACAAATTTTTACTCCTCACACTTCAGATAGAGGCCTAATATCCAGAATATACAAAGAACTCAAAAAATTAGACAATAAGATAACAAATAACCCAATAAACAAATGGGTCAAGGACTTGATCAGACACTTCTCAGAGGAGGACATACAATCATTCATCAAGTACATAATAAAATGCTCACCATTTCTAGCAGTCAGAGAAATTCAAATCAAAATCACCCTAAGATACCATCTCACTCCAGTAAATTGGTAGCCATTATGAAGTCAAACAACAACAAGTGCTGGCAAGGATGTGGGGTAAAAGATACTCTTGTACATTGCTGGTGGGACTGTAAACTGGTGTGGCCAATTTGGAAAGCAGTATGGAGATTCCTGGGAAAGCTGTGAATGGAACCACAATTTGACTCAGCTATTGCCCTTCTCTGACTATTCCCTGAAGACCTTAAAAGAGAGTAATACAGGGATACTACCACATGGATTTTCATAGCAGTACAATTCACAATTGATACACTGTGGATCCAACCCAGATGCCCTTCAATAGATGAATGGATAAAAAAATGTGGCATTTATACACTATGGAGTATTACGCAGCACTAACAAATGACAAAATCATAAAATTTGCAGAAAAATGGATGGCACTGGAGCAGATTATGCTTAGTGAAGATAGCCAATCCCTAAAAAATAAATACCAAATGTCTTCTTTGATATAATGAGAGCAACTAAGAACAGAGCAGGGAGCAATAGCAGGAAGAAAAGATTAACTTTAAACAGAGACATGAGGTGGGAGGGTAAGTGAGAGAAAAGGGAAATTGCATGGTAATGGAGGGAGACCCTCATTGTTACACAAAAGTACATATTGTTGTGAGTGGAATGGGAAAATAAACATGGAGTGAAATAAATTACAGTAGATGGGGAAAAAAGAGAAGATCGGAAGGAAGGGGAGGGGAGATAGTAGAGTATAGGAAAGGTAGCAGAATACAACAGTAGCTAATAGGGCATTATGTAAAAATGTGGATGTGTAATCGATGTGATTCTGTAATCTCTATTTGGGCTAAAAATGGGAGTTCATAAGCCACTTGAATCTAATGTATGAAATATTATATGTCAAGAGATTTTTAATGTTTTGAGCAACCAATAAAAGAAAAAA
Source organism: Callospermophilus lateralis (assembly GCF_048772815.1). Lineage (NCBI taxonomy): Eukaryota > Metazoa > Chordata > Mammalia > Rodentia > Sciuridae > Callospermophilus > Callospermophilus lateralis. Next base: position 21,950 of record NW_027513577.1, read on the forward strand.
AGTAGCAATATATATGCCAATCGAAATTCATCATGAAATATATATAATCCACAGATCGAAAAATATTCATTTTACTGAACATGGATTAATGTATAATGTTATTCAACTAGGAAGCTCACCCATAGTTTGAATTTTCAGTTCCAACAGCATTTAGGAGGAGTTATCCTTTCTCACAATTTGCATCTGCCAATTCAGTTACCTCACAAGTATGTACGTGTGGTACCAGGTAGAATTCTATATGTGCATATAAAAATACATGTGCTGAATTGGCTACAGAGAAAGGGAGACAGGAATTCACATATTTGTTAATTTTAAAAACACATGTAGAACTATTTCAACAAAAAAATGACTAGATTTATAACTCCTACACTATATAATGCAAAAGGCAATTGTAACAATACACCATGCCTCCTCTGAACTGCTTGTATTTCTATTCTGTTTGGGTTATTTTTCACCATCATATTAGAATTATTAGTCAGAGTATAGTAGGTTATGTGTTAGTTTCAGGGCTTCAGTATTTCAAATAGAAAATTGAAAAATGAATCGAATGTGTATGTAAATATGTGCTACACAAAAATCTTCCCACTCACATTCAGAACAATGCCTTGATATTACCTTGGCCCAAGTAAGACACAATTAGAGTAGAAAAGTGTGAAAATCTGTGAATACATATCTGGAATGGAATATGCTCGGGAGTTCACAACCTTGGTGGTGGTAGAGGAGTTTCCAAAAGTAAAGAACAGTGTAAACACTCCACAAACATGGAGCTCTGCTGGCCTAAGACTTCTTGGAAAACTGCCTCTGAGGTTGGGCACTTGAAATATATGTTGTTGTCATGAGCTTTAACTTCCTTTGTAGTGAGACCATCAAAATGGGTCTGCATCTATGTGACCTGGAAGACATGGTTTCTTATATTCCAATGACCATGAGGCAGCAGTGCTGAATTCTCTCTTTGTATGTAAACTGTGGCCACTGGAGGCTAAGTGTCTCCTCGTGTGGACTGTGAAGACATTTGGTAATCCTCCACTTTTCGTGGTGTTTCTTGCTGCTGCACTGGGAATTTGGTATTTGCTTCACCAAATACAAGGAGTTCTACTAGGATACAGTGCTGAAGGGAGTTCTGTCACGTGTGGTGGGTCAGGGTCTGCAGGAGAATGCACCAACCAGGCTTCTATCCCACACAGCTTGCCCCAATAACCATAGTAAACTGATTCTGAACATTGCCCTGAACCTCTCCATATAAAAAATGCCTTTACATATAAGTGTCTGATTTCTGCACTATGTCAGTCATAATCCATTTGGAAGCCAATGGCCGATCCACATGGCCCCACCATGGTGTTTTATCACACACCTGCCCACCACTGCTCTAGGCCCACTAATCAGCAGGATACAAATTACTGGCATCTCTGTTCTACACCATTTTCATAAAACCCAGTAAAACAAGGCATTCTCTGGTATACACATGATCAACCACAGGACTTCCAAAGATTCTCCAGTGCCACCTGGTCATGGAAATTTCAAAAATTTCATGGTATTTATCTAGCCATTTTTCAAAGATTAAGTTGGAGGCACTGTGGGTTTCAAATCATTCAGGAACCATTAAGTGTTGAGAAAGCTCATTTCAATGAAAGCTCTGGAGAACACTCACAGGCAAGGCTTCTCAAAGAGTTGCCAAAAGGTCACATGAAGCCAGGCAAATTGAGGCCTACAATGTGAGGTCCATGTGTGTTTTGACTCTCAACTATACCTGCCAATCTTTCAGAATAAAATCATGTGATATCCTGGCTGAGGTTCCCATTGTTTTGTGGAAAGACACCCTGGGCCTAGATCTCAGTTTCCATGGGTGAGTCTCATGCATGGCCTTCTAAAATCCCAACACAATTCATGGCAATACTTCTCTGAGTTCAGTTCCAGAACTCAGTCTCTAAGGGGAATCACGCCAGAGTTCAAGCCCAGGTGGAACCAGTCATTCCTTCCAACCACCACAAAAATGACCACAATTAAAATCAAAACACTCCCACAGGGCCCTCATCTTCTTCCATATAGACACTCATCATAACCTCTGGCTGGAGATTTCTATGAGGGGCACAGCCTAAGAAAGTGTAAAAAATAAGCTCACTTGCCCCTCATTTGCCTAAAATCATGGTGGCCTGGACACTCCTCCTGTGAACCTGGAGTGATCAAATATTCCTGCTGTTAAAGTGTTCCGCTTCTCCAATTTGAGGCCTACTGGCTGTGAGGTATAGATTCTTTATGTGATTTGGAGTCATGAGAAAACCCAAGCACATATGGGCAAGCCTCTGCAGGGATTTGAAGAACTCATTTAATCCAAAGAATCCCTATTCTCACTTAATGGAGGTCAGGAACCTAAAACAAGAAGGCAAAAAAATTCATCCACAATGACTTCTCTTTTGGCCATTTCGGTTTGGGAAGCACATGGGATTTTTCTTTAGATCCATTGGGTGCTGAGAATCTAAGTCACAGCCTCACACAAGGACCAGAGACTGATTCAGACACATCCCATTCCAAAGCAATTAAGCAAAGAGCCACAGGTGAAGCCCATTCATTTCCATATGAAAACAGTTTTCTTCAGGCTTCACAAAGGGTTGGCATGAGGCAAAGACCTTCCTGAAATTCAGGGTAATTGAAACACAAGTAAGCAAATGGCCCAAGAAGGGTTTCTTCACTGAGACTTTACTGGTCACACTGATATCTGAGTTTTCTGAGATGCTCTCAATCTCTTCAGCTATCCAGTACATGGCCATGTCACAGAGCCTTGTGGTGTTACATATCTGGGACACAAAACCATGAGCGTATTCTGTAGAGTGGCCAGAATTCACGAAGAAAACAGTAACTTAAGAAGACAGTAGGTGTTGCCCATCCATAAGGCAAAGTGAAGTCCATTAATCTATTGGGCAGTATTAATGTGGGGAAGCTTTCTACTAGAGAAAACAAATCCATTGATGCATTCTCTTTTCTAATGTCTACAACCACGGATACAGTGGGATACACAGACATAGAAACCCTCACAATGTCAAAGGACTTACTAGAAACAGTCCACTCCACACCAGAAAAAAACGCCTTTCCTACCTATTCTCAGAACATGAGAAAAAAACCACAAACTCACACCCACAACGGCAAAGCCACCTCCTTCCCCCAAGTAGGTCTGTGACTATCCAGAGTGTCTTCTGACTGGTGGGCCATATTATGTTCCCCCGAAATGGCCTGTCCTCTCTCAGATCTGGTCTCCTTGGCCAACTATGTGAGTTGTCAGGAGACAGCGGTGAGTCACTACCTGCTTTCTCAGGGAAGGTGCCTCTTCAGAGCTCTGCTGGCAATTGGCCATCCTCACATCAGTAGGTACCAAGAAAGACTGACTCTGTCCTTGGAAAAAGCAAACAAGTTAGCCCAATGGGACTAGGACTGGGACTGGCTCTGGGTGCCTGTCTTCCTGGATCCCAAGTTCAGAGAATTCAATCACCAAGGAAGTGAGGAGAGGTCACTTCCTTCAGGAACTGAATGAGGTCACTGCCTTGAAAACAACTTTGTCCTAACAGTTGCTTCCAAGGGTCCCATGAGATGGAGGCTGCCCCAACATCCTCTGACACATTCAGAAGTTAGAATGGAATATCAACCTTAGGCACCCAGGTACAGCTCTCCACACAGGCCTGGTTTCTTCCAACTTCTTTACAATAAGAAAAGAGAGGCTGACTTAGACCCATCAATTCATCCTGACCAGGTTGTTTGCCATGGAAGATTTCTATTGCTCTCTCAGGTCCAACATAGCTGCATAAATCTTCTCCAAGGATCATTTCTGCATGGATCTTTGAGGTTCTCAGAAGGTGGAAGATCACCTACATTCCTATATTGTAAGACCAACTCTGTCCCTGCTCTTCTGTAAGTTATATTGATGGAACAGTGTATGTTTAGGGTTAATAACATGTTTGATTTGGGTTAGGAATCATTTTGCGAGATGAATAATGGTATTGGCAACCTTCGATATTTACAAGAGTATATAGGTGAAATATAAGTATGAAAGCAGAAAATTAGGAAAGATTTGAAGCCCAGAAGGGAATTGGACCCTTAAGTGGTATACTTAGCTTTGAGTTATGTGCTGCACAGTTGTCTCAGATAAATCAATATACAATGGCATAGGACCTTGTACCTTGGATGATTGAATGTTGAAGAGAACATCCAGTCAAAAAGCGATATTCAGTACGATGAGGAAGGTAGTAGTTAGGTTTAGAATGAAGAGTGAGTATTGGATTTGGACAAAAAGTTCTTTAGCAATAGGGTTTCGGTTAGAGAGTGAGTGTTAATGTCAGCACATGTGAAGAGTCAGTCACAATGATGAACTGGGGAAAATATGAGGGAAAGCAGATATCAATAAAGACATTAGGAAATCAAGCAAAGTACAAAGTGAGTGATAGGATTAGACATTTTCAACAGGCTTGAGGTTGAATATATAATCTTAGGAAGAATCAAATATGTAGTCACCAATAGGATTGACATTTGAGAGCATTAGGCAACCTGGACATAGATGTTTTTAGTAATCCATGCTCACTTTCCATTTAGGCATTGGTACAATTGAAAGTGTGACCTTTGCTTTTTGTGTCCAGAATATTTCTGTGATAAAATGTATATGTATATCACGTGACATGAGTATTTCTTCCACCATTTCCAGGAGCAATATTTTGAAGACATATAAATTTGTATTGGGGTACAAATAGGTATACCCTCTGTCTATGAATATAGCAATAACGCATGAATAGACCATACTGGGAATAAATAATATAACTGGATCCACTTTAAATAATGGATTGAATGGATATCTGCAAATATATAAGAAATGTTATAAAGATGCACAATCAATCATTCCAACCAGTTATATATCTAATGGTCATCTTAGGGTTATGTTTTATCATGAAGGATGTGTGAGTTTTGCTTAAAAATTGATCATGGAAATTGAAAATAATATATTTGAAAAAAGTCTCATGAAAAGACCAGTCAAGAAACATAGGGAAATACATGTGTTCTGGAGCAAGAAGTGATTGAAAGTGAAACAAATGCCTATAAATCTGCTAAGTAGTGGATGAAATATATATCCTATGATGTGCATAAACTGAAGAAATAGTAATGTACCAGTGTTGAATAATAATTAATGTCAAAATACACATCATGTCCCATAGGAATCTACTAGCATTGATGTTAAACTAGGTCAGTTAATGTAGAAATACTAGGATTTGTTTGCACCTTTCACTGAAGTTAGTTTTCAGTACTAGGAAACAAATATGTATTTCAGGTGTATGAATATTTCTGAGAATAATCTTGTGAAAAGTTGATTATTAATCCACATACATGAACATGAATGAATTTAGGGAGTGTATATAAGACACATATATTTCATATTTTGAAAAATCTGGAGATTTATTTTGTATATATATATATATATATATATATATATATATATATATATATATATATATATACACACACACACACAAACACACACACAAACAAAGACATTCAAAAGTAGAATTATATATGCCAATCGAATTTCACCATGAAATATATATCATCCACAGATCCAAAAATATTCATTTTACTGAACATGGATTTATGTATAATGTTATTCAACTAGGAAGCTCACCATTAGCTTGAATTTTCAGTTCCAACAGCATTTAGGTGGAGTAATCTCTTCTCACAATTTGTATCTGCAATGTCAGGCACCTCACAAAAATGTACGTGTGATATCAGGTAGGATTCTATATGTGTATATAAAAATTAATGTGCTGAATAGGTTACAGCGAAAGGGAGATAGGAATTCACATATTTGTTAACTTTAATACACATATAAAACTATTTCAATTAAAAAATGACTAGATTTATAACACCTACCTTTTATCTTGCAAAAGGCAAGTCCAATATACACCATGCCTCCTCTGAACTGCTTGTATTTCAATTCCGTTTGGGTTATTTTTCTCCATCATATTAGTATTTGTAGTTAGCGTCTAGAAGGGTATGGGTTATTGTCAGGAATTCAGTATTTCAATTGGAAAATTGGAAAGTGAATCCAATGTGTATGCAATTATTTGCTGCACAATATTCTTCCCACTCTCATCCAGAACAATGGCTTGACATTAACTTCGCCCCAAGTAAGACGCAATTAGAGAAGAAGAGTTAGAAATTCTGTGATTACATATCTGGAATGGAAAATGCTCAGGAGTTCACAACCTTGGAGGTGGTAGAGGATTTTCCAAAAGTAGGGGACAGGGTTGATCACCCAACATGATCTTTCATTAAAATTGTGAGCCATCTTGCCACAAAGCCATGAAAAGATAATTTTTGCTTTACTATAAATTACTGCAAATTCTGAACCTGCTTAGAATGCCTGACCATGTTTTGAACTCACCCATGCCTGGCTCTCTGACCAGAAAACGGCCCTCTCTGAAACTTTAATGACACCTCATAAATATTCGCCTTCCCTGGCCAGACAATGACCCTCTCTGAGGCTCTAATGGTCCTCATAATTTCTGATGCTGGGGCCAGAAAAAACAAATGTAAACTACAATTAGTGTGATGCTTGTCAAAGTTCTGTTTTCTGTAACCCCCCTTTTGTGTAACTTTCTGGGCTATAAAGCTGGGCTGTAGGAAAGGTGGGGTTGCTGTCTTGTTCCCGCCATTTTGAGAGGGAGAGGCAGCCCGGCTGCTTGAAATATTAAGCTTGCCTTAATTTGATTTTAATTGGAGTCAGTGGTCTTTTCTTGTGTCCTGGACTAACATTTTGGAGTTCCCCAGCAACATGACCCGACCAGATCACAAAGCCATACTGCTGGAAATTCTGAAGCTGGCCTATCCTCCAGGACTCCAGGCTGGAGGGCCAAGTTCCAAGGCCTTGGAATGAGCCTTCAGTCCGTGGATCACTGCAGTGAACCATCGCACTAAAACTATTATCAAGCACCTGGTGGAGGAGGCCTTCATAGGTAAGAGGCGCCTTTATAACATCTGATATCCGGTTAAGGGAGTTCTCTTCTGATGACAGAGAGGTGGCCTGGGAAGGCTCACATATACTCCTGTCCGGGACAGTAATAGGAATCCTTCTTTCCTCTGTTCTTTTCTGTAGGGAATACCTCTGAAAGTGTAGAGAGGTGCCGACTGGCACGCAGGAGCTCCTACCCCGGAGCTTTAGCAAGACGCTGCATTGCTCCTCTGGTTTTCTGTTTATTCGCCGAGTTTCTGTTTTTTTGTGTGTGTTTTGTTCTGTGTTCTAAATGTTTTTTATTTGTTTGTTTTTGTGCGTTTTGTTGTGTGATTTCTGTGGTAAAAACTTAAGGATATTGGACGTGAAAATGGGTAATAAAGCATGTAAGCCTGTCACCCCTTTGGACTGTGTTTTAAAGAAATGGGATGCACTATACCCCCCTTTGTTACGCAGGATGAGAGAAGCCCCTAGCTGGCTGTCTGGAGCACACCCACTGCAGAGGGCAATGCCTGCTGGAGACCTAATAACTGAGTATCTCCTAGGTTAACAAGTGAAGCTCCTTTAAAACACCTTGTCCCTCCAGATCAAGAGAGTCACAACTTTGGACAGAGTCCCCTGTTTTTATCCTTTGTTAGCAAAGCAGTAAACCTCCCTTTTACTTTTTCTCAAACCCTGTCCTTATATTAAATTGGTATTAATTGGCTTTAAGGTCCAGAACCGAAATTTAAGTTACAAATTTTGATACCCCCCCGACCCCGGAATTTTTGAGAGCTGACTACTGAAATGTTAGGAGATTCAGCGTGCTTGGGGTGGAACCAAACCAGAGGAGCTAATCCCGTTTAAGTAAAAGACGGGACTGAGGGACTCCCAGCAGCTGCCGAAGTCCTGTTGCTTCAGTAAATTCCCTCCTTCCTTCCCTGCACTGTAAGTATTATGCCACCTCTGTTTTCTTAAAAAAGAGAAAAAGAAAAAGGAGACACTAAATGCAGTAAAGTCACCATGGAGACCTTTGATATTACATTTCAGGTTGCCCCTCTGTGAAAACATCTGATGCCCTTGTGGGGACATCTATCATGCCACTGGTGTAGGAGATTTTTCTCTTATCTGCTGTTTTAAAGGCTTCTGTCCTGTCAGCCATAGTCTGGAGCTCCTTTCTGTCTGTCTTTTGTCTTTGTTTCTGGCCATTTAAGACATGTGCAATAATGTGTTGATATTATAAATTGTTTCTTGGGAATGATCTTAGCTGAATGTGTGTCTAAATGATGATGTTTTATTGTAACAATATGGTATCTGGATGGGTTTTTGTAGCATTGCTCAATCTTGCAGTTAAAAGTCGGGTTTAGGTAATTTTTTAGTTTATGATTTCAGATAATTCATGCCAGAGAACTTAAATACTTAAAATGGAAAACTAAAGAATTCTACTTCCAAGTTGGCAAGTAACTTCCCAATCATTTAGTCTTTTTTTTCACCAATTTTTAATTGGGTAGCCTGGGTAAATGTCACAGTGTGTCAGTGCATTAATTTGGACAAGGATAGTAAATCATAGTATGGTATCTGTTGACAAAACAAGATGTTAAGGTATAAAATTTTGAATTTTATCTTAAAATTGTATCATAATTTTCAACATCCTCACCTGAAAATTATGGTTAAAGTGCCTTAGGCCTGAGGTGTCCGCTCAGAATAGCAGTTTTGTCCAGCTCCTTCCAGAACTCAGCCAGGACTTATGTTGAAATGTAAATGAAAGAAGCCTACAAGCTCAGTAGGAGACTGATCTGATGTATAAGTGGGAAAAAAAAAAGGTAAATCGTATGGTATTTACTAATTACTGGCCAGTCATTTTTTCTAGGACTCTCATTTTTTTCCTTAGATTCTGTATTTTTTTTGAGCTCATTATTTTGATCCTAGAGAACTAGGTTAATATTTTTCTCATCAGTTCTATCTTTGACCAACAGTGGAGTTCTGAAACATTACAATGGAGATTTCACCTGTGAAAAGCTACAAGGCCTTACTATTATTATTTGTGCACACTTTTGTTATGTGTTGTATGTCCATATATCCATATGTTCGTATATCATATATATGATATACAAATTAACATATATAAGGAGCGATCATTAAAAAAAAGCACTCATAAAAACAAATTTTAAAAAGTGGATTCGAAGATCTTTAATTCACGTGAGTTAAATGGTTCACTTTAAATTTGGATAAACAAATAACAATAAATGTCTTTAAATTTAAGCTTACAAGTTTTTCTAGCTGCTCAAAAATCTAATAAAATATTAATGTCTATAAAATGTCTAATATGCCTTGGTTCTAGGACTTTTCCTTTAACAAAAAAATGGTTTACACTGTTCAATACATTTCTCTAATATTTTGATAAATAAGTGAAGTAAATTTGATATGGGATTACTCATTCATGAGTACTTTTGTTAGATATCTGATTGATTTAGTAAGGTCTGTATAAGTTTGTTCTAAAGTCTGTATAAGATTGTAAAAATCAGTCATGTGATAAAGCGACACAAATTTCTGAAAACAAAAGTTTACCCATAACATTGTGTTTATTTTTATTTTTCTAGAGCAAGCAACCATAAAAATTAAACAACTGATTAAATAAGAACTGTTATTTTAGAGCACTGTACTGGAATTTCTTTAAAAGCTAAATTTGGTTAATGTAAAAAAATAAATGTCATTGTGATGCTATTAATGTGCTCATATCTTCCAGGTATACAAGTCTGTAAGGTAGAAACTTTAAAAGAGCATTACATCAAGCTGGTGTTCTGAAGTTGTATGGTAAAAAAAATATATATATATATTGGGGATTTATTTACTTGTTATCAATAAGATATGTAAAGTTTTAAGTTACTTTTTACATTGGGGAAAAATTTAAATATATTTTTAAGTTAATGAGCTCCTAATCTATGTAAAGGTTAAAAACTTTCAGCCTTTCTTTAATTCATGTTTTAAATGTGATATCATATGGTGTTAGCTAATGTTCATGTGACCTCAAACAATTTATGTAAACTGTGTAAGATGATATTTAAAAAAAAAAGATCAGCTTTAGAACTAAAAGACTTAAGATTTATATAGAGCCCTGCCTTACCTGAGATAAGGCTCTGTGTCTCATCTTACAACATGTGAGAATAACTACGAAAGCAGTAGGTCAGATGTTATTTAATTTAAAGTTACGTTCAGAAGTTTTTTTTTTTTTCTGTCAAGATTACTAGGATCTCAAAAAGGGGATATAATTTATAACTCAGCCAAAAATTCAGGGTAGCTATTACACGAACTAAGTATTTTTACTCTTGTTAATTTTATTTTGTAATTTCCTTATAAGTTAACTAAAGATTCCCTGTTAGTGTTTTACAAAAGAGTTGCTTTTGAACACAACATTGGTTAATTTAAGATAATAAGGCATCACCTACAAGACAGAAAAATACAGATCCCAAATAATAAAAAGATAAATAATTTTAAATTATAGACATTAAAGCACAGTACTCTTAATATAAGGCTGTTAAAATTTATTTGCTGGATGTTTAAGATTAGGATTTAAAATTTAATTTAAATGCAAAGGGACAATAAAACAAATTTTGGCTCTTGACCTCTGAGTCAGTTTGTATCCAGGGAACAGGAGACTTCTCTAAAGAACTTTGCAACTCTCAGCCACATAAACACCTGATCAGGAAGATTAATGAGGCCACTGGAGAACAGAAATCCAATCAGTGCATTTTCTACGAAGAAGAGAGTCATCAGAGAAGGGAGATATTCCTGATGCTTCTGAGAGAAGCCACATGGTCAAGCAAGACCTGGAATCACCTAGCGCAAATGGCACTAGCAGAACTGAGAAGCTGCTCTCAAGTTTCCCCAGAAATGACTCCCATAAAATCTCAGCTGACTGTTAACAATAGATAGAAACAAAAGTCAGTTTTACTGCTTCATCTTAAACTCTTAGCAAAGACAGATAAACCCAAAATACAGCCATTCCTGGGCATTTTAAATAATAATAGTTATAATAATATTTTAACGTATACACTTTATGGTAGCCTCCCAAAATAAGTAAGACTGGAGGCTACAAAGAAAGATTCTCAGAGAGGAATGCCTGATGAGAATAAAAAGAGACTATCAAGAGGAGCTACCAGAGGCAGAAGTTTTTTGTTTAAGGCCTACAGATATTCCTAACCTACACAGGTAGGCTTGGTGTTTGCTAGTATGATTATCCAGCCCTGACTAACAGAATTAAAGGTTTCTCTATTACACACAGAGGTCATACTAGTAAAAGGAATTTGCAAGATCAGATGACATTAAATTATTAAACTGTATCTTATGGGGTGGGACAACTGTGACACTAAAAGTTAAATATTAAGTTGAAAGTCCTGATAACTGGGGATATTGAAGACAGATGAGGGGACATCTATACAGTGACTTGTTTCAGCAGCTGCAACATTTATTCAGTACTCATGGTTTTTGTTTCTCTCATAGAAGAACCCATCCCCAGATGACTTTACAAACTGTTCTACCACAACCAGACTTCAAACCGAACTGACTTCTAAAAGGCAACTCATGTCCCTCATGCTGTGCCCCCTCATGTCACCCTCTCTCAGCTCAGAAGAAGCCAAAATGAGTGACGCTACTCTTCTTACAACAATGGAGCCAAAAATAAATAGACTTTCATTTTAACTAATTAATTAAGTCAGGTAAAATCAGGGAGACTGGTTTTGTGTGAGTTCAAAAAATATGGAGACTGTTACGTGAGGTATTAAAATTCCCTCAGTGCTCTTCCCCTACCCTATCAAAGATTTGAAAGGGACACATTAGAAAAGGGGGGAATGATAGACCCAACCTGATCTTTTATTAAAATTGGGATCCATCTTGCCACAAAGCCATGAAAAGAAAATTTTGGCTTGACTATAAATTACACCAAATTCTGAACCTGCTTGCAATGCCTGCCCGTGGCCTTGAACTCACCCATGCCTGGCTCTTTGACCAGGAACAGCCCTCTATGAAACTTTATTGACACCTCATAAATACTGGCCTTCCCTGGCCAGACAATGACCCTCTCTGGGGCTCTAATGGTCTTCATAAATTCTGATGTTGGGGCCAGCAAATATATATATATATATATATATATATATATATATATATATATATATATATATATATATAAACTACGATTAGTTTGATGCTTGTCAAAGTTCTGATATTTTAACCCCCCTGTAGTGTAAAATTCTGGGTTATAAACCTGGGCTGTAGGAAATTTGGGTGGCTGTCTTGTTCCCACTGTTTTGGGAGGGAGAGGCCACCTGGGCAGTGGAAAATATAAGCTTGCTTTAACTTGATTTTAATTGGAGTCAGTGGTCTTTTCTTGCATCCTGGTCTAATAGGTAAATGCTATCAAACAAGGAGCTCTGCCATCCTGAAGACTTCCTTAGAAACTGCCTCTGACGATGGGCACTTGACATATATGTTGTTGTCAGGAGCTTTAGCTTTCTTTCTAATGAGACCATCAAAGCTGGATCTGCATCTATGTGACCTGGAGGGCATGGTTTCTTGTTTTTCAAAGGACATGAGGCAGCAGTGCTGAATTCACTCGTTGTAGGTAAACTGTCGCCACTGAAGGCTAAGTGACTCCCCGTGTGGACTGTGAAGCAATTTGGTCATCCTCCACTTTTCGTGGTGTTTCTTGCTGCTGCACTGGGAATTTGTTATTTGCTTCACAAAATACAAGGAATTAAGCTGGGACACAGTGCTGGAGGGAGTTCTTTCACATGAGATGGGTCAGGGTCTGCAGGAGAATGCATCAACCAGGCTTCTATCCCACATAGCTTGTCCCCTTGACCATTGCTCCTGATTCTGAACATTGTCCTGAAACATCTCCATATAACAAGATGCCTTATATGGAGAGTTATCAGACATATAAGTGATTCCTGGCTGCACAATGTCAGCCACAAGCCATTTGGAAGTCAATGGCAGATACACATGGCCCGACCACAGATGTTTTATCACACACCTGCACACCACAGCTCTGGGCCTACTACTCAGCAGGCTCCAACATACTGGTATCTCTGTTCTACATCATTTTCATGAAACCTAGTCAATCAAGGCACTGTCTGGTACACACTTCATCAGCAAGAGGACATTGAAAGGTTCTCCAGTGCCACCTGGTCATGAAAATTTCAAAAATTTCATGGTATTTATCTAGCCATTTTTCAAGGATGAAGTTGGAGAAATTGTGGGTTTCAATTCATTCAGGAACCATTAATGTTTGAGGAAACACATTTCAAGGAAACTCTGGAGAATTCTCAGAGGCAAGGCTTCCCAAAGAGTGGCCAAAAAGACACATGAAGCCAGGCCCATTGAGGTCTACAATGTGAGGCCCATGTGTGTTTTGACTGTCAACGATGGCTGCCAAGTCTTTCAGTATAAAATAATGTGATGCCCTGGCAGAGATTGACAATGCTCTGTGGAAAGCCACCCTGGGCATTGATCTCAGTTTCCAAAGGCAACTCTCATGCGTGGTCTCCTAAAATCCCAACACAATTCATGGCAATACTTCTCTGAGGTCAGTTCCTGAACTCAATCTGTAAGGGGAATCACACCAGAGTTCAAGCCCAGGTGGACCTAGGCATCTCTTCCAACCACCAAACAAATGACCACAATTAAAACCAAAACACTCCCAAATGGCCCTCATCTTCTTCCACATAGACACTCTTCATAACCTCTGGCTGGAGGTTTCCATGAGGGGCACAGCCCAAGACAGTTTTCCAAATGAACTCCCTTGCCCCTCATTTGCCTAAAGTCAGGGTGGCCTGGACTCCCTTCCTGTGAACCAATAGTGATCAAATAGTCCTGCTCTTAATACTGCTCTGCTTCTCTAATTTGAGGCCTACTGACTGTCTGGTATATATTCTTTATGTGAATTGGTGTCATGAGAAAACACAAGCCCTTATGTGCTAGCCTCTGTAGGGCTTTGAAGAACTGATTTGACACAAAGGATCCCTATTCTCACGTGATGGAGGTCAGGAAGCTTACAGAGGAAGGCGAGAGACTTCATCCACAATGACTGCTCTTTTGGCCATTTTCGTTTTGCATGCACACTTGGAAACTTTCTTTAGATCCATCAGGTGCTGAGAATCTAAGCCGCTGCCTCACACAGGGCAAAGAGGATGATTCAGCCACATCTCTTTCCAAAGCAATTAAGCAAAGAGCCACAGGTGATGCCCATTCATTTCCATTTGAAAACTCTTTTTTTCTGGCTTCACAAAGGGGTTTCCTGAGGCAAAGATCTTCCTGACATTTAGGAAAACAGAACAATAGGTAAGCAAAAGGCCCAGTGCAGTGTTTTTCCACTGAGACTTTAATGGTCACACTGATATGTGAGTTTTCTGAGATGCTTCTATTCTCTTCAGCTATCCAGTACATGGCCATGTCACAGAGCTTGGAGGTGGTACATATCTTGGAAACCAAACCATGAGGCTATTCTGGAGAGTGGCCAGTATTCAGGAAGAAAACAAGAACTTAGGAAGATAGTAGGTGTTGCCCATCCATAAGGCAAGCCTCTCTCCATTCTTAAATTGTGCAGTATGAATGTTGGGAAGCTTTCTACTAGACAGGACACAACCATTGATGCATTCGCTTTTCAAATGTCTACAACCACAGATACAGTGGAATGCACAGACATAGAAACACTCGCGTTGTCAAACGACTTTCTAGAAACATTCCAGTCCAAACAAACAAACAGTCTTTCCTACCTATTCTCAGAAAAGAGACAAAACCACAAACTCACACCAACACCCACAACGGCACCTCCTTCCCCCAAGTATGTTGGTGAATATATTGAGTGTCCTCTGACTGGTGGTCCATACTATGTTCCCCCAAAATGGCCTGTTCTGTCTCAGATCTGGTCTCCTTCGCCAACTCTGTGAAGTTGTCAGGAGCCATGGTTGAGCCACTACCTGCTTTCTCAGAAAAGGCTCCTCTTCAGAGGTCTCCTGACATTTGGCCATTATCACTTCAGTAGGTACCAACAAAGACTGACTCTGTCTTTGGTAAATCCAAACAATTGAGACCACTGGGACTGGGACTGGGACTTACTCTGGGTGCCTGGCTTCCTGGATTAATTCATTCTAGATCTCAGTTTCCAAGGGTGACTCTCATACATGGCCTCTTAAATCACAACACAATACATGGCAATACTTCTCTGAGATCAGTTCCTGAACTCAGTCTATAAGGGGAATCACACCAGAGTTCAAGCCCAGGTAGACCTTGTTATGTCTTCCAACTGTCACACAAATATCCACAATTAAATCCAAAACACTTCCACATGGCACTCATCTTCTTCCATTTACACAATCATCATAACCTCTGGCTGGAGGTTTCCATGAGGGGTGCAGCCCAAGACAGTGTCCAATATAACCTCCCTTGTCCCTCTTTTGCCTAAAATCAGGGTGGCCAGGACATCTTTCTAGTGAACCAAGAGTGATCAAATAGGCCTGCCATTAATATGGCACTGCTTCTCCAATTTGAGGCCTACTGACTGTGAGTTTTAGATTCTTTATGTGAATTGGAGTCTCGAGAAAAACCAAGCACTTATGGGCTAGCCTCTGCAGGGTTTTGAGGAACACATTTGAACCAAATGATCACTGTTCTCACATGATGGAGAACAGGACACTTACAGAGGAATGCGAGAGACTTCATCCACACTGACTGCTCTTTTGTCCATTTTCGTTTTGGATGCACACATGGGATCCTTCTTTAGATCCATCAGGTGCTGAGAATCTAAGCCACAGTCTCACACAGGGCCAAAAGACTGATTCAGACACATCCCTTTCCAAAGCAATTAAGCAAAGAGCCACAGGTGATGCCCTTTCATTTCCATTTGAAAACTGTTTCTTTAGGCTCTACAATGGTGTGGCCTGAGGCAAAGGCCTTCCTGACATTCAGGGCAACAGAACAATTGATGAGCAAAAGGCCCAAAGCAGGGTTTCTTCACTTAGAATTTCCTGGTCAAACTGATATCTGAGTTTTCTGAGATGCTCCCATTTCTTTCAGCTATCCAGTACATGGCCATGTCACAGAGCTTGGAGGTGGTACATATTTTGGACACAAAACCATGAGCCTATTATGGAGAGTGGCCAGAATTCAGGAAGAAAACCGGAACTTAGGAAGATTGTTGGAGTTGTCCACCCATAAGTCAAGCCGCAGTCCATTCATAAATTGGGCAGAATTCAGGAAGAAAACAGGAACTTAGGAAGATTGTTGGAGTTGTCCACCCATAAGTCAAGCCGCAGTCCATTCATAAATTGGGCAAGTTGAGTCTAGACAGGACACATCCAATGATTCATTCTCTTTTCTAATATCTAAAACCACGGACACAGTGGGATACACAGACAAAGAAACACTGGCCTTGTCAAACGACTTACCAGAAACAGTTCACTCCAAACCAAACAAACGGCCTTTCCTACCTATTCTCAGAACATGAGACAAAATCTCAAACCCACACCCACACACACAAAGGAAGCTCCTTCCCCCAAGTAGGTCTGTGACTATTGGGAGTGTCCTCTGACTGGTGGGCCAAACTATGTTCTGATGAAATCGCCTGTCCTGTGTCACATATGGTCTCCTTGGCCAAATCTGTGAAGTTGTCACTAGCCAGCGGTGAGCCACTACCTGCTTTCTCAGGAAAGGCCCCTCTTTAGAGCTTTCCTGACATTTGTTCATCCTCACCTCAGTAGGTAGCAAGAAAGACTGACTCTGTCCTTGGTAAATCCAAAAAATACGACCACGGGACTGGGACTGAGACTGGCTCTGGGTGCCTGGCTTCCCGGATTCCAAGTTCAGAGAGTTCCATCACCAAGGAAGTGAGGTGAGATTACTTCCTTCAGGAATTCTTTGAGGTCATTGCCTTGGCAACCACTTTGTCCTAACTGTTGCTTACAATACTCCTATGAGATGGAGGCTGCCCTTTCTTCCTGTGACACTTTTACAAGTTAGAATGGTATATCAACCATAGGGACCCCGGAATAGCTCTCCACACATGCCTGGTTTGGTCTATCTTCTCTACATTAACAAGAGAGAGGCTTATTCAGACACAACCCTTCATCCTGGGAAGGTTGTTTGCGATGGAAGATGACATTTGCTCTCTCAGGTCCTTCATAGCTGCCTACATCTTCTCCAGGGATCAAGTCTGCATGGACATTTGAGGTTCTCAGCAGGAGGAAGATACCCTACATTCCTGTATTGTAAGACGAACTCTGTCCCTGCTCTTCTGCAAAGTTAGATTAAGGTAAGAGTGTATGGTTAGGGTTAATAACATGTTCGATTTGGGTTACGAATCATTGCGAAGGATGATTAATAGTATTGGGAACCTGCGATATTTATAAGATTATAGAGGTGAAATATAAGTATGGAGACAGAAATCTAGGTAAGATTTGAAGCCCAGAAGGGCATTAGGCCCTTGATTGGGATACTTAGCTTATAATTACGTTCTGCACAGATGTCTCAGATAAATCGATAATCAATGGCATAGGACCTTACACCTTGGATGATTGATTTTAGAAGAGAACATCCACTCAAATTGAGATAGTCGGTGGGATTAGGAAGGTAGTCAGTATCTTTAGGAAATAGAGTGAGTAAAGGATTTGGGGCAAAAGTTCTGTAGCAATAGGGTTTTTGTTATAGAGTGAATGTAAATTTCAGCACATGTGAAGAGTCAGTCACATGATGAACTGGGGAAAATATGTAAAAAGGAAAATATCAATACAGACATTATGAAATGAGGCAATTATACAGTGAGTGATAGGATTAGACATTTTCAATAGGGTTGAGATTGAATACATAATCTTAGGAAGAAACAAATATGTCGTCACCAATAGGAATGACATTTGAAAGCATTAGGCAACCTGGACATTTATCGTTTTAGTAATCCATGTTCACTTTCCATTTAGGATTTGGTACAATCATAAGTGTGATCTTTGCATTTTGTGCCCAGAAAAATATTGTGATCAAATGTGTATGTAGATCATATGACATGAGTATTTCTTCCACCATTACTGGGAGCAATATTTGAAGACATATAAATTAGTATTGGGGGTACAAAGTGGTGTACCCCGTGTCTTTGAATATAGAGATAATGCATGAATAGACCATACTGTGAATAAATATTATAACTGGTTCCACTTTAAATAATGGATTGAATTGCTATCTGAAAATATATAGGAAATCATATATTGACATACAATCATTCACTCCAACCAGTTATATATCTAATGGTAATCTTAGGGTTATTGTTTATCATGAAGTGTGTGTGAGTTTTGTTTCAAAAGTGATTATGGAAATCGAAAATAATATGTTTGGAAAAAAGTCTCATAAAAAGACCAATCAAGAAATATGGAGGAATTCATGTGTTCTGAAGCAGGAAGTCATTGAAAGTGAAACAAGTGCCTATAAATTTTCTAAATTGTGAATGAAATATATATCCTGTTATGTGCATAAACTGATGAAATAGTAATGTACCAGTGTTGAATAAAAGTGAACGTCAAAATACACATCATGTCCAATAGGAATCTACTTGCATTGATGTTAAACTGGGTCAGTTACTGTAGAAATATTAGAATTGCATTCATTATTCACCAAAGAGAGTTTTTTTTTAATTTTTATTTATGGTTGTTCAAAACATTACATAGTTCTTGATATATCATATTTTACACTTTGATTCAAGTGGGTTATGAACTCCCATTTTTACCCTGTATACAGATTGCAGAATCACATCAGTTACACATCCATTGATTCACATATTGCCATACAAGTGTCTGTTGTATTCTGCTGCCTTTCGTATCCTCTACTATTCCCCCTGGCCTCCCCGCCCCTCCCCACTTCTCTCTCTACTCCCTCTAATGTAATAAATTCCTCCCCCTTGTATTATTTTTCCCTTTCCCCTCAATTCCTCTTGTATGTAATTTTGTATAACCCAGAGGGTCTCCTTCCAATTCCATGCAATTTCCCTTCTCCCTCCCTTCCTCCTCTCATCCCTGTTTAATGTTAATCATCTTGTCATGCTCTTCATCCCTATCTGTTCTTAGTTACTCTCCTTATATCAAAGATGACATTTGGCATTTGTTTTATAGGAATTGTGTAGCTTCACTTAGCATAATCTAGTCTAATGCAATCCATTTCCCTGCAAATTCTATGATTTTTTATTTTTCAATGCAAAGTAATAATCCATTGTGTATAAATGCCACATTTCTTTTATCCATTTTTCTATTGAAGGGCATCTAAGTTGGTTCCACAGTCTTGCTGTTGTGAATTGTGCTGCTATGAACATCGATGTAGCAGTGTCCCTGTAGCATGCTCTTTTTAGGTCTTTAGTGAATAGACCAAGAAGGGCAATAGCTGGGTCAAATGGTGGTTCCATTCCAAGCTTTCCAAGAAATCTCCATACTGCTTTCCAAATTGGCTGCACCAATTTGCAGTCCCACCAGCAATGTACAAGTGTACCTCTTTTCCCACATCCTTGCCAGCACTTCTTGTTGTTTGACTTCATAATGGCTGCTAATCTTACTGGAGTGAGATGGTATCTTAGGGTGGTTTTGATTTGCATTTCTCTGACTGCTGGAGATGGTGAGCATTTTTTCATGTACTTGTTGATTGATTGTATGTCCTCATCTGAGAAGTGTCTGTTGAGGTCCTTGGCCCATTTGTTGATTGGGTTATTTGTTATCTTATTGTCTAATTTTTTGAGTTCTTTGTATACTCTGGATATTAGGACTCTATCTGAAGTGTGAGTAGTAAAGATTTCTTTCCAGTATGTAGGCTCCCTATTTACCTCTTATTGTTTCTTTTGCTGAGAAAAAACTTTTTTAGTTGAGTAAGTCCCATTTGTTGATTCTAGTTATTAACTCTTGTACTATAGGTGTCCTATTGAGGAATTTGGAGCCCAACCCCACAGTATGTACATCGTAACCAAATTTTTCTTCTATCAGACAGTGTGTCTCTGATTTGATATCAAGGTCCTTGATTCATTTTGAGTTAACTTTTGTGCATGGTGAGAAAAAGGGATTCAGTTTCATTTTGTTATATATGGATTTTCAGTTTTACCAACACCATTTGTTGAAGATGCTATCCTTCCTCCATTGCATGCTTTTAGCTCCTTTATCAAATATAAGATAGTTGTAGTTTTGTTGATTGGTTTCTGTGTCCTCTATTCTGTACCATTGGTCCACCTGCCTGTTTTGGTACCAGTACCATGCTATTTTTGTTACTATTGCTCTGTAGTATAGTTTGAAGTCTGGTATCGCTATACCGCCTGATTCACACTTCCTGCTTAGCATTGTTTTGCAATTCTGGGTCTTTTATTTTTTCATATGAATTTCATGATTGCTTTCTCTATTTCTACAAGAAATGCCTTTGGGATTTTGATTGGCATTGGATTAAACCTATAGAGAACTTTTGGTAATATCGCCATTTTGATGATGTTAGTTCTGCCTATCCATGAACAGGGTATATTTTTACATCTTCTAAGATCTTCTATTTCTCTCTTTAGGGTTCTGTAGTTTTCATTGTATAAGACTTTCACCTCTTTTGTTAGGTTGATTCCCATTTTTTTTTTTAGGATATTGTGAATGGAGTGGTTGTCCTCATTTCCATTTCAGAGGATTTGTCACTGATATACAGGAATGCCTTTGATTTATGCGTGTTGATTTTATATCCTGCCACTTTGCTGAATTCATTTATTAGCTCTATTAGTTTCTTTGTAGAACCTTTTGGGTCTGCTAGGTATAGAATCATGTCATCTGCAATAGTGATAATTTAAGTTATTCTTTTCCTATTTATATGCCTTTAATTTCTTTCATCTGTCTAATTGCTCTGGCCAGTCTTTTGATAACTATATTGAACAAAAGTGGTGAGAGCAGGCATCCCTGTCTTGTTCCAGATTTTAGAGGGAATGTCTTCAATTTTTCTCCATTCAGAATGACGCTAGCCTGCGGTTTAGCATAGATTGTTTTTACAATATTGAGGAATGTTCCTGTTATTCCTAGTTTTTCGAGAGTTTTGAACATAAAGGGATGCTGTACTTTGTCAAATGCTTTTTCTGCATCTATCTAGATGATAATATGGTTTTTATTTTTAAGTCTATTGATGTGGTGAATAACACTTATTGATTTTCGTATATTGAACCCTCCTTGCATCCCAGGGATGAACCCTACTTGATCATGGTGCACATTTTTTTGATATGTTTTTGTATCTGATTTGCCAGAATTTAATTTAAGATTTTTGCATTTAGGTTCATTAGAGATATCGGTCTTTAGTCTTCTTTCTTTGAAGTGTCTATCTGGTGTAGGAATCAGGGTGATATTGGCCTCGTAGAATGAATTTGGAAGATCTCCCTCTTTTTCAATTTTCTGAAATAGCCTGAGTAATTTGTCTGCAACACAAAGGTGAATGGCATCCTGAAATTACCTGTTCTATAGCTGAATGAGCTTCGATCAGTCAAAAACAGGGATGGTGACATCAGCTCTCCAAGATAGTGGCCGCTGGCTTCCTCTGTGGTCTGACCAGTGTGGAGAACCGAATTGGACCGCATCCTTACCCATCTCAAACAAAGAATTCAGCACTTAGCACAGTGATTGCATACCTGGCAGGAGCCCACAGAATCCACGCCGCTGTATATTTGCATTGCTATCTCTTCGTTTCCCAGTGCGCGCCGCAGACTCTAGCCACAGACCGATTTCCTGAATAAGCAGCATGACGCTCCATGCGGACAAATCACTCGTGTTTGAGCTCGCGTAGCTGATCCTCGTGAGATGGAAATATGTCCACTAGGTTTTGGAGCACCCCAATTTTGCTGGAAATTTCTAACAAGATATATTTTAGCCGTTATAACTCGTCATTCTCCCGCACAGTGACGCGGTACATGGGGGTGATGCACTCCCTTCACCACCATCATATGATCCCCCGAAGTTAGTTTTCAGTACTAAGAAACAAATATGTATTTCAGGTGGATGAATATTTCTGAGAATATTCTTGTGAAAACATGATTATAAATGCACATACATGAATATGAATGAATTTAGGGAGTGTATAATAAGAAAAATATACTTCATATTTTGAAAAATCTGGAGAGTGAATATATATATATATATATATATATATATATATATATATATATACACTCACAGACATTAAAAAGTAGCATTATGTATGCCAATCGAAATTCACATGAAATAATATATCATCCACAGATCCAAAAATATTCATTTTAATGAACATGGATTTATGTTTTTCAACTAAGAAGCTCACTCATATGTTGTATTTTCAGTTCCAACAGCGTTTAGTAGGAGTGATCTCTTCTCACAATTTGCAGCTGCCAAGCCAGCCACCTCACAAAATGTACGAGTGATACCAGGTAGAATTCTAAATGTGCATATGAAAATACATGTGATGAATAGGCTACAAAGAAAGGGAGACAGTTATTCACATATTTGTTAACTTTTAAAACACATGGAGAACTATTTCAATTAAAATTCGCTAGATTTATAACACCTACCATTTATCATACGAAAGGCAAGTCCAACTATACACCATGCCTCCTGTGAACCTCTTGTATTTCTATTCTGTTTGGGTTATTTTTCTCCACCATATTAGGATTAGAAGTCAAAGTCTAGTAGGGTATGTGTTAGTGTCAGGGATTCAGTATTTTGAATGGAAAATTGGAAAATGTATCCAATGTGTATGCAAATATGTGCTACACAAAAAATTCCCACTCTCATTTAGCACAATGCCTTGACATTACCTTCGCCCCACATAAGACACAATTAGAGGAGAAGAGTTAGAAAATCTGTGAATACATATGTAGAATGAAAAATGCTCAGGAGTTCACAAATTTGCAGGTGGTAGAGGAGTTTCCAAAAGTAAGGGACAGGGTAAAAACTCCACAAACATGAAGTTCTGCCAGCCTAACATCTGGAGAAACTGCCTCTGAGGTTGGGCAATGAAATATATGGTGTTGTCAGGAGCATTAGTTTCATTTGTTGTGAGACCATCATAGCTGAGTCTTCATCTATGTGATCTGGATGACATGGATTCTTATTTTCCAATGAACATGAGGCAGCAGTGCTGAATTTTCTATTTGTAGGTAACCTGTGGCCACTGGGGTCTAAATGTCTCCCCTTGTGGACTGTAATTCCATTTGGTCATCCTCCACTATTCGTGGTATTTCTTGCTGCTGCACTGGGAGTTTGGTATTTGCTTCATGAAATACAAGGAGTTCAACTGGGACACAGTGCTGAAGTGAGTTCTGTCAAGTGTAGTGGGTCAGGTTCGTCAGGAGAATGCTCCAACCAGGCTTCTATCCCACATAGCTTGCCCCATTTTCCATAGCAACCTGATTCTGAACATTGCCCTAAAACCTCTCCATATAACAATATGCTTTTACATATAAGGGTCTACTGGCTGCAAAATGTCAGTCACAATCCATTTGGAAGCCAATGGCAGATTCACATGCCCCCACCACAGATGTTTTATTACACACCTGCCATCCACTACTCTAGTACAACTACTCAGCAGGATCCAACTTACTGGCATCTCTGTTAAACACCATTTTCATAAAACCCAGTCAATCAAGGCACTGTCTTGTATACTCATGATCAGCAACAGGACATCCAAATATTCTCCAGTGCTACCCGGTCATGGGAATTTCAAAAATTTCATGGTATTGATCTAGCCAATTTTCAAGGATGAAGTTGGAGGCACTGTGGATTTCAATTCACTCAGAAACCATTAAATGGTGAGGAATCTCATTTCAATGAAAACTCTGGAGAATTCTTACAGGCAAGGCTTCCAAAAGTGCCCAAAAGTCAGATTAAGCCAGGCCCATTGAGGTCTACAATGTATGTTCCATGTGTGTTTTGACTCTCAAATATGGCTGCCAAGTCTTTAAGAATAATATCATGTGATATCCTGGCTGAGATTCCCTGTGCTCTGTGGAAAGTCACCTTGGGCCTAGATGTCACTTTCCAAGGACAACTCTCATGCATGGCCATCTAAAATTCCAACAGAATTCCTGGCAATAATTCTCTGAGATCAGTAAAAGAACTCAGTCTCTAAGGGGAATCACACCAGAGTGCAAGCCTAGGTCGACCCAGTGATCTCTTCCAACCGCCAGACATATGTCCACAATTAAAACCAAACACTCTCACACGGCCCTCATCTTCTTCCATATAGACACTCATCATATCCTCTGGCTGGAGGTTTCCATAAGGGACGCAGCCCACGACAGTGTCTAAAATAAGCTCCCTGCCCCTCATTTGCCTAAAGTCAGGGTGGCCTGGACTCTCTTCCTGTGAACCAGGAGTGATCAAATAGGCCTGCCTTTAATATTGCTTGGCTTCTCCAACTTGAGGCCTTCTAGCTTTGGGGTTTAGATTCTTTAAGTGAATTGGAGTCATAAAAATCAAGCACCTATGGCCTAGCCTCTGCAGGGCTTTGAAGAACTCATTTGACCCAAAGGATCCCTATTCTCACTTGATGAATATCAGGAACCTACCAGAGGAAGGCAAGAGAGTTCATCAACAATATCTGATCTTTTTGCCATTTTGGTTTTGGATGCACGCACGGGATCTATCTTTAGATCCATCAGGTGCTGAGAATCTAAGCCACAGCCTCACACAGGGCCAACAGGCTGATTCAGACATATCCCAATCCTAAGCAATTAAGCAAAGAGCCACAGGTGATGCCCTTTCATTTCCATTTGAAAACTCTTTTCTTCAGGCTTCACAAAGTGGTGGCTTGAGGCAAAAAACTTCCTGACATTCAACAGAACAATAGGTAAGCAGAAGGACCAAAGCAGGGTTTCTCCACTGAGACTTTCCTGGTCAACAGATATCTGAGATTTCTGAGATGCTATCCATTTCCTTCAGCTTCCAGTACATAACAATGTCACAGATCTTGGAGGCGGTACAAATCTTGGACACAAAACCATGATACTATTCTGGAGAGTCGCCAGAATTGAGAGAGAAAACAGGAAATTAGGAAGCTTGTAGGTGTTGCCCATCCATAAGGCAAGCCAGAGTCTACTCATGAATTGGGCAGGATGAATTCTGGGAAGCTTTCTACTAGACAGAACACATCCATTGATGCATTGTCTTTTCTAATGTCTACAACAATGGACTCAGTGGGATACACACACACATAGGAACACTCGCCTTGTCAAAGGACTTAATACAAATATTCCACTCCATACCAAACAAACCGCCTTTCCTACCTATCCTCAGAACATGAGACAAAACCACAAACTCACACCCACACCCACAAAGGCACCTTCTTCCCCCTAGTAGGTCTGTGACTCCCCGGAGTATCCTCTGACTAGTGAGCCATACTATGTTCCTCCAAAATGACCTCTCCTGTCTCAGATCATGTCTGCTTGGCCAACTCTGTGAAGTTCTCAAGAGCCAGCGGTGAGGCACTACCTGCCTTCTCAGGAAAAGCCCCTCTTTTCTGAGAGGTTTCCTGGCATTTGGCCTTCCTCACATCTGTAGGTACCAAGAAAGACTGACTCTGTCCTTGGTAAATCCAAACATGTCAGACCACTGGGACTAGGACAGAGACTGTCTCTGGGTGCCTGGATTCCTGGATTTCAAGTTCAGAGAGTTCAAGTTTCAAGTTCAGAGAGTTCCATCACCAAGGAAGTGAGGTGAGATCACTTCCTTCAGGATCTGAATTATGTCACTGCCTTGGCAACCACTTTGTCCTAACAGTTGCTTCCAAAATACTATGAGGTGGAGGCTGCCCTGATTTTCATGGGACACTTTCTCTAGTTAGAATGTTATATCAACCGTAAGCACCCGGGAACAGCTTCCACACAGGACTGGTTTGGTCCATGTTCTATACATTAAGAAGAGAGAGATTGATTCAGACACAACCCTTCATCCTGACCAGGATGATTGCCATGGAAGATGACTTTTGCTTTCTGAGGTAATTCATAGCTGCCTTCATCTTCACCAGGGATCACTTCTGCATGAACATTTGAGTTTCTCAGCAGGTGAACATCCCCTAGATTCCTGTAGTTTAATACACACACTGTTCCTGCTCTCCTGCAAAGTTAGTGTATGGTTAGGGTTAATAATATGTTCGATTTGGGTTAGGAATCATTCTGCAGGATGAATAATGAGATTGGGAACCTGCGATATTTATAAGAATATATAGGTGAAATATATGTATGAAAACGGGAATCTAAGAAGGATTTGAAGCCCAGAAGGGCATTGAGCCCTTGATTTGGATACTTAGTGTTGAATTATGTTCTGTACAATTGTCTCAGTTAAATCGAAATACAGTGGCATAGGACCTTGTACCTTGGATGATTGAATGTAGAAGAGAACATCCAGTCAAAAAGGAATAGTCAGTAGGATTAGGAAGATAGTCAGTAGGTTTAGGAAGAAGAGTGAGTATATGATTTGGAATAAAAAGCTTCTTTAGCAATAGGGTTTCATTGGGAGAGTGAATGTAAATGTCAGCACATGTGAAGAGTTAGTCACAATGATGAACTGGGGAAAATGTGTAGGAAAGCAGGTGTCAATAGAGACATTACGAAATCAGGCAAAGTATAAAGTGAGTGATAGGATTAGACATTTTCAACAGGGTTGAGTTTGAATACATAATCATAGGAAAAAACAAATATGTCATCACGAATGGGAATGACATTTGAGAGCATTAGGCAACCTGGACATGGATGTTATTAGTTATCCACGTTCACTTTCCTTTTAGGCTTTTGTACAATCATAAGTGTTACATTTTTATGTTTTTTTTGTTCAGAATATTACTGTGATAAAATGTATATGTAGATCAGGTGACATGAGTATTTCTTTCACCATTTTTGGGGGCAATATTTTGAAGACGTATACATTAGTATTAGGGGTACAAAGAGGTGTACCCTGTGTCTATTAATATAGAGATAATGCATGAATAGACCATACTATGAATAAATAACTTAACTGATTCCACTTTAAATAATGGATTGAATTGATATGTGAAAATATATAAGAAATCTTATATTGATATACAATCATTCATTCCAACCAGTTATATATCTAATGGTAATATTAGGATTATGGTTTATGAAGAATGGTGTTTGAGTTTTGCTTTATACGTGATGATGTTAAACAAAAATAATGTGTTTGGAAAGAAGTCTCATGAAAAGACCAGTCAAGAAACATGGAGGGATACATGTGTTCTGAATCAGGAAGTGATTGATCGTGAAACAAATGCCTATAAATTTTCTAATTTGTGACAGAAATATATATCCCATGATTTGCATAAACTGAAGACATAGTAACGTACAAGTGTTGAATAAAAATGAAAGTCAAAATACACATCATGTCCCCTAGAAATCAACTTGCATTGATTTTAAACTGGCTAAGTAACTGTAGAAATATTAGGGTTTGTATGCACCATTCACTGAATTTAGTTTTCAGTACTAGGAAACAATATGTATTTCAGGTGGATGATTATTTCTGAAAATAATCTTGTGGAAAGTTGATTATAAATCCACAGATATGAATATGAATGAATTTAGGGAGTGCATAATAAGACACATATATTTCATATTTTGAAAAATCTAAAGAGTATATATATATATATATATATATATATATATATATATATATATATATACATATACATATATATATACACACACACGCAAAAGCACAGATATTAAAAAGTAGCAATACAGGAGATCCATTATGAAGGCAGGCATGGAGAAATCAAGTCTCTGATCTCTTCAGCTGCGCGGGCATAGGGAGTCGTAAACTGTCTAAATGCTGTTTGCTCAGAATCACTAGGCAATATTGACCTGTTGTGAATCTGGGGTGAACAGTCTGGGCCCCTCAGAACACACACAAAGCCCGGATTGGCTGCATTCAAGCTTAGATTCGTCTGGTTTTTGTGACTCAGCACTAACATTCCCGCTGAAATAACTGGTCGGGCTTTCTGAATTGAGAGTTAAAAGCCAACTGAGCCTTCATAGGCAGTGGCCACAGGATTGAAATGGGGCTTGGGAGAGATAGTCAGGACCCACCTGTTGCATTGGTCACCCAGCAAAGGGAACGAACGGTCACCATTTGAATGGGATACCACCATGGCAGAGAACTGATGTCACAGGCGGAGGAGATAACTTCATTGAAACCAGCGCGACAAGTGTGTAATCCCATTGCCATATCTCTCAACAACGCAGGGAAACCTCAAGGGCCCTTCCCACCTCTGCCGTAATGGCCCCTCCCAGCTCTCCAAGGAGCGCGATACCCAGACCTAGGGAATCAAGATTGGCTCGGGACTCGCGGCGTGGAATTCCCTGCTACCGCTCCCACCAGTGTTGACAATTGAGGTCTCTTACACCACCTACCGGGGCCATGGCTCCTGAAGGGCAAGCAAATTCGCTGGAGGTTCTCAGCCCCAAGCTCTACAAACTTATTGTCTGAGGAAGGCAAACAAGGAGAGTGTGCCCAGGCGTTCATGGAAACAGGGCTACCAGGAGCAGAGGCCTGGTTTGTAACCAGTATTGTGGTAAGCATCACAGGTGAGTGGGGCCTGGCTTGAGGAAGCACAAGAGAAAGCCCTAGGCACTCAGAATTGGAGACCCACCCAGTCTGGGAGGAAGAGCTGCTGCACAGTGATTGGTTCTCACTTTTTGAGAGGAGAAGCTTGGCCCAGTGCGCACAGCTCCACCTACTGGAAAAGAAGTTATTTGAACTCTAGGACTGCATGTATTATTATTTTTTTTTTATTTGTTTTTTTTTTCTTTCATTTTCATTTTTGTTATTGTTGTTCTTTAACTTTTTTAAATGTTTTTACTTTTTAATTTTTTTATTTTATTATTATTATTATTATTTTAAATTTTAATTTTCAATTTTTTAATCATCATCATTACTTAAAACTTTCTTTCTTTAATTTCTATTTTTTTCTTTTGTCTTTTCATTTCTTTTCATTTTTCTTATTCCCCCTTCCTTGAATTCTACCTGCCTACTCTCATTCTCTTTAGTGACTTCTCCCTTCCCTTCTAATATCTTTCCTCCCAAGCATCAAATAAATTTATAAGAGTAAGCAGTAACTCAGTAGTCAAACAGAAGAAGAAGTAACATGAGCAGCATATAAAAACAAAGAAGAAAAGGATTACGAACAATGAAGGACAGCCTAAATATTCAAGAGCACCTAGAGTCATCAGAAAAAATGGTCATATAAAGAACTCAAGTAATACCTTAGACAGATGGAATGGAACCTTAAAGAGGATACGAGACAGCAAAAACAAACAGTGATAAAACGCATTGAAAATGAATTACATAAACGGATAAAATGAGAAATTAAGCATCTTTATCAGGAGATAGAGATTATTAGAAAAATCAAACAATAATTCTAGAAATCAAGGAAATGATAAACCAAATTAAAAACTCAATTGAGAGTATCACTAACAGAGTAGAGCAAGTAGAAGACAGAATGTCAGATAATGAAGACAAAATATATCATCTTGAAAAAAGTCTAGCCAACAAAGAAATGCTGTAAAAAATTATGAGAAAACATTCAAGAGATATGGGATAACATAAAAAAAACAAACTAATGAGTCATATGGATAGAGGAAGGTACAGAGATTAAAACCAAGGGAATGAGAAACCTGGTGAATGAAATAATTACAGAAAACTTTCCAGAAATAAAAATGGAAACGGATAAACAAATTGGAGATGCTTACAGGACACCGAGCACACAAAATCACAGTAGACCAATGCCAAGACACATTGTTATAAAGATATCCAATATACAGAACAAAGAGAAAATATTAAAAGCTACCAGAGAAAGGAGGCAGATTACAATCATTAGAATCAGGGGTAAACCAAAAAGTTTAACAATGGATTTTTCATCATAGACGCTGGAAGTGAGAAGATCCTGGAACAACGTACTTCAAACACTGAAAGACAATGGATGCCAACCAAGAATTATGTATCCAGCAAAATTAAGCTTAAGATAAGACAACGAGATAAAAATATTTCATGATAAACAAAAGCTAAAAGAATTTCATCCAGATAACCAGCATTGCAAAGCATCTTGAGCAAAACACTACACGAGGAAGAAATGAAAATCAACAACGAAAACCATCAGTGAGAAGTGCCTCAGTAATGACAGAGGGAAGGGGAAAAGCAAATCATGGAGAATCAAACTAATTAAAAAATATATATATAAAAACATGGGTGGCAGTACAAACCATATATCAATAGTAACTCTAATTGATAATGGCTTAAACTCTCGAATAAAGTGACATTGGCTTGTAACTTGAAATAAAAAAAAAAAAAATCCAACAATATGTTGCCTCCAAGGGACACATCTGAATGGAAAAGACATACACAGGCTGAAGGTGAAAGATTGGGAAAATTTATACCATGCACACGGTCCTCGAAAGGAAGCAGGGGTGGCCATCCTCCTATCGAATAAAATCGACCTCAAGACTAATTTAATCAAAGGGATAAGGAAGGACTTTATATACTGTTAAAAGAAACCATTCACCGACAAGACATAACAATTATCAATATTCACGCAGCAAATAATGGTGCTGCGACATTCATAAAACAATTTATCCTCAAGTTCAAGAATCAAATAGACCACAATACAATAATTATGGGTGAATTCAACTCACCTCTCTCACCATTGGACAGATCCTCCAAACAAAAGTTGAATAAAGAAACTATAGAACTCAATATCACAATCAATACCCTATACTTAACTGACATATATAGAATATATCAACCATCATCAAGTGGATATACTTTTTTCTCACCAGCACATGGATCCTTCTCAAAAATAGACCATATGTTATGCCATAGGGCAACCCTCAGTAAATATAAAGGGGTGGAGATAATACCATGAATTTTTTGTGATCATAATGGAATGAACCTGGAAACCAATGATAAAGAAGGAAGAAAAAATCATACATCACATGAAAAATGAAGAATATGTTACTGAATGATCAATGGGTTACAGAAGACATAAAGGAGGAAATCAAAAAATTCTTAGAGATAAATGAAAATACAGACACAACATATCAGATTCTATAGGACACAATGAAAAGAAGTTTTAAGAGGTAAATTCATCACCTGGAGGTCATTCCTCAAAATAGAAAAAAAAACAAACAAACAAATGAGCTCACACTTCATCTCAAAGCCCTAGAAGAAGAAGAGTAAAACAACAGAAAATGTAGCAGAAGGAAAGAAATAATTAAAATCATAGCGAAATTGAAACAAAAGAAACTATTGAAAAAATTAACAAAACTAAAAGGTGCTTCTTCAAAAAGATAAATAAGATCGACAGACCCTTAGCCATGCTAACGAAGAGAAGAAGAGAGAGAACTCAAATTACTAACATACGGGATGAAAAAGGCAATATCACAACAGATGCTACATAAATACAGAAGAAAATTAGAAATTATTTTGAAAAACTGTATTCCAATAAAATAGAAAATAGTGAAGACATCGATAAATTTCTTAAGTCATATGATTTGACCAGACTGAGTCAGGAGGAAACACACAATTTAAACTGACCAATATCAATGGATGAAGTAGAAGAAGCAATCAAAAGACTACCAACCAAGAAAAGCCCAGGAACGGATGGGTATACAGCAGAGTTTTACAAAACCTTTAAAGAAGAATTAATACCAATACTTTTCAAGTTATTCAGGAAATAGAAAAACTGGAAGCTCTGCCAAATTCATTCTATGAGGCCAACATCACCCAGATTCTGAAACCAGACAAAGACACCTCAAAGAAAGAAAACTACAGACCAATATCTCTGATGAACCTAGATGCAAAAATCCTCATTAAAATTCTGGCGAATTGGATACAAAGGCACATCAAAAAAATTGTGCACCATGATCAACTTGAATTCATCCCTGGGATGCAAGGAGGCTTCAATATATGGAAATCAATAAATGTTATTCACAACATCAATAGACTTAAAGATAAGAACCATATGATCATCTTGATAGATGCAGAAAAACCATTCAACAAAGTAGAGCATTCCTTTATGTTCAAAACATTTTAAAAACTAGGGATAACAGGAACTTACCTCGACATTGTAAAAGATAACTATGTTAAGCCTCAGGCTAGCATCATTCTGAATGGAGAAAAATTGAAGGCATTCACTTTAAAATCTGGAACAAGGCAGAGATATCCTCTATCACCACTTCTATTCAATATAGTTCTCGAAAAACTGGCCAGAGCAATTAGAGAGATGAAAGACATTAAAAGCATAAAAATAGGAAAAGAAGAACTTAAATTATCACTATTTGTAGATGACATGATTCTATACATAGAAGACCCAAAAGGGTCTACAGAAAAAACTACTAGAACTAATAAATGAATGCAGCAATGTGGCAGGATATAAAATCAACATGCATAAATCAAAGGCATTTCTGCATATCAGCGACAAAACTTCTGAAACAAAAATGAGTCAAAACACTGCATTCCCAATTTCCTCAAAATAATTAAATACTTGGGAATCAACCTAACAAAAGAGGTGAAAGATTTATATAATGCAAACTACAGAACCCTAAAAAGAGAAATAGAATAAGATCTTAGAAGATGGAAAAATATACCCTGTTCATGGATAGGCAGAACTAACATCATCAAAATTGCTATATTACCAAAAGTTCTCTATAGGTTTAATACAATGCCAATCAAAATCCCAAAGGATTTTTTTTGTAGAAATAGATAAAGCAATCATGAAATTCAAATGGAAAAATAAAAGACCCAGAATAGCAAAAGCAATTCTAAGCAGGAAGTGTGAATCAGGCAGTAGAGTGATACCAGATTTCAAACTATATTACAGAGCATTCATAACAAAAACAGCATGGTACTGGTACCAAAACAGGCGGGTGGACCAATGGTACAGAATGGAGGACACAGAGACTAATCCAAAAATCTACAACTGTCTTATATTTGATAAAGGAGCTAATGGCCTGCAATGGAGGAAGGATAGCATCTTCATCAAATAGAGTTGGGTAAACTGGAAATCCATATGCAACAAAATGAAACTGAATCCCCTCCTCTCGCCATGCACAAAAGTTAACTCAATGTGGATCAAGGAGCTAGATTCAAATCAGAGTCTCTGCGTCTGATAGAATAAAAAGTTGGCTCCTATCTACATATTGTGTGGTCAGGCTCCAAATTCCTTAATAGGACACCCATAGAATAAGAGTTAATAATAAGAATCAACAAATGGGACTTACTTAAACTGATTTTTTTTTCTTAAAGAGAGAAACAATAAGAGAGGTAAATATGGAGCCTACATCATGGGAACAAATTTTTAGTCCTCACCCTTCACATGGAGCCCTAATATCCAGAGTATACAAAGTATACAAAGAACTCAGGAAATTAGACAATAAGATAACCAATAACCCAATGGGCCAAGGACCTGAACAGAAACTTCTCAGAGGAGGACATAGAATCAATTAACAAGTACATGAAAAAATGCTCTCCATTTCTAGCAGTAAGAGAAATGCAAATAAAAACCACCCTAAAATACCATCTCAATCCAGTGAGATTGGCAGCCATAATGAAGTCAAACAACAACAAGTGCTGGCGAGGATGTGGGGAAAAGGGTACTCTTGTACATTGCTGGTGGGACTGAAAACTGGTGCGGCCAATTTGGAAAGCAGTATGGAGATTCCTGGGAAATCTGGGAATGGAAGCACCATTTGATCCAGCTATTGCCCTTCTCGGACTATTCCCTGAAGACCTTAAAAGAGCGTACTATAGGGATACTGCCACATCGATTTTCATAGCAGCACAATTAACAATTGCTACACTGTGGAACCAACCCAGATGCCCTTCAATAGATGAATGGATAAAAAAAATGTGACTTTTATATACTATGGAGAATTACGCAGCACTAAAAAATGACCAAATCTTGGAATTTGCAGGGAAATGCATGGCACTGAGCAGATTATGGTTAGTGAAGCTAGCCAATCCCTAAAAAACAAATGCCAAATGTCTTGTTTGATATAATGAGAGCACCTAAGAACAGAGCAGGGAGGAAGAGCATGAAGAAAAGATTAACATTAAGCAGAAACGTGAGGTGGGAGGGAAAGGGAGAGAAGAGGGAAATTGCATGGTAATGGAGAGAGACACTTATTGTTACACAAAATTACATATAAGAGGTTGTGGGAAAATAAACAAGGAGAGAAATGATTTAGAGTAGGTATGGTAGAGAGAGAAGATGGGAAGATAGGGGAGTGGGGATAGTAGAGTATAGGAAAGGTAGCAGAATACAACAGTAACTAATAGGGCATTATGTAAAAATATGGATGTGTAACTAATGTGATTCTGCAATCTGTATTTGGAGTAAAAATGGGAGTTCATAACCCACTTGAATCTAATGTATGAAATATGATATGTCAAGAGCTTTGAAATGTTTTGAGCAACCAATAAAAGAAAAAAAAAGTAGCAATATATATGCCAATAGAAATTCATCATGAAATGTATATAATCCACAGATCGAAAAATATTCATTTTACTGAACATGGATTCATGTATAATGTTTTTCAACTAGGAAGCTCACCCATAGGTTGAATTTTCAGTTCCAACAGCGTTTAGGAGGAGTGATCTCTTCTCTCAATTTGCATCTACCAATTCAGCCACCTCACAAGTGTATACGAGTGATATCAGGTAGAATTCTATATGTGCATATAAACATACATGTGCTGAATAGGCTACAGAGAAAGGGAGATAGGGATTCACATATTTGCTAATTTTAAAAACACATGTAGAACTATTTCAACAAAAAATTGACTAGACTTATAACTCCTACATTATATAATGCAAAAGGCAATTCCAACTATACACCATGCGTCCTTTGAACTGCTTGTGTTTCTTCTCTTTTTGGCTTATTTTTCACCATCATATTAGGATTATTAGTCAGAGACTAGTAGGGTATGGGTTATAGTGTCAGGGATTCAGTATTTCAAATGGAAATTGAAAAATGAATCCAATGTGCATGTAAATATGTGCTACACAAAAATCTTCTCACTCACATCCAGAACAATGCCTTGACATTACCTACGCCCCAAGTAAAACACAATTAGAGTAGAAAAGTGTGAAAATCTATGAATACAAATATGGAATGGAATATGCTCGGGAGTTCACAACCTTGGAGGTGGTAGAGGAGTTTCCAAAAGTAAAGGACAGGGTAAACACTACACAAACAAGGAACTCTGCTGGCCTAAGAATTCTTGGGAAATGGCTTCTGAGGTTGGGCACTTGAAATATATGTTGTTGTCATGAGCTTTAGCTTACTTTGTAGTGAGACCATCAAAGCTGGGTCTGCATCTATGTGACCGAAAGACATGGTTTCTTATATTCCAATGAACATGAGGCAGCAGTGCTCAATTCTCTCTTTGTAGCTAAACTGTGTCCATTGGAAGCTAAGTGTC
This sequence comes from Callospermophilus lateralis, assembly GCF_048772815.1. Taxonomy (NCBI): domain Eukaryota; kingdom Metazoa; phylum Chordata; class Mammalia; order Rodentia; family Sciuridae; genus Callospermophilus; species Callospermophilus lateralis. The sequence goes on from NW_027513577.1 coordinate 57,385, forward strand.
TCCCGGTGGGGACTGTGAAGACATTTGGTCATCCTCCACTTTTCATGGTATTTCTTGCTTCTGCACTGGGAATTTGGTATTTGCTTCACAAAACATAAAAAGTTCATCTGGGATACAGTGCTGGAGGGAGTTCTGTCACGTGTGGTGGGTCAGGGTCTGCAGGAGAATGCACCAACCAGGCTTCTATCCCACATAGCTTGCACCAATAACCATAGCAACCTGATTCTGAATATTGCCCTGAAAACTCTCCATTTAACAAGATGCCTTTACATATAAGGGTCTGATGTCTGCACTATATCAGTCACAAAAAATTTGGAAGCCAATGGCAGATTCACATGGCCCCAACATGATGTTTTATCACACACCTGCCCACCACTGCTCTAGCCCCCCTACTCAGCAGGCTCCAAATTACTGGCTTCTCTTGTTCTACACCATTTTAATGAAACCCAGTCAAAAACAAGGCACTGTCTGGTATACACATGATCAGCAACAGGACATCAAAAGTTTCTGCAGTGCCACCTGGTCATGGGAATTTCAAAAATTTCATGGTATTTATCTAGCAATTTTTCAAGGGTGAAGTTAGAGGCACTGTGGGTTTCAATTCATTCAGGAACCATTAAGAGTTGAGAAAGTTCATTTCAATGAAAGCTCTGGAGAACTCTCACAGTCAATGCTTCTCAAACAGTTGCCAAAAGGTCTCCTAAAGCCAGGCCAATTGACATCTACAATGTGAGGTCCATGTGTGTTTTGACTCTCAAATATGGCTGCTAAGTCTTTCAGAATAAAATCATGTGATATCCTGGCTGAGATTCTCAGGCCTCTGTGGAAACCACCCTGGGCCTAGATCTCAGTTTCCAAGAGTGAGTCTCATGCATGGCCTCCTAAAATCCCAACACAATTCATGGCAATACTTCTCTGAGGTCAGTTTCAGAACTCAGTCTCTAAGGGGAATCACACCAGAGAACAAGCCCAGGTGGACCCAGTCATCCCTTCCATCCGCCAAAAAATGACCACAATTAAAATCAAAACACTACCACAGGGCCATCATCTTCTTCCATGTAGACACTCATCATAACCTCTAGCTGGAGGTTTCTATGAGCCCAAGGTAGTGTCCGAATAAGCTCACTTGCCCCTCATTTGCCTAAAATCATGATGGCCTGGACACTCTTCCTGTGAACCAGGAATGATCAAATATTCCTGCTGTTAAAGTGTTCCACTTCTCCAATTTGAGGCCTACTGGCTGTAGGGTATAGATTCTTTATGTGATTTGGAGTCATGAGAAAACCCAAGCAAATATGGGCTAGCCTCTGCAGGGATTTCAAGAACTCATTTGACCCAAAGGATCCCTATTCTCACTTGATGGAGGTCAGGAACCTAAAACAAGAGGGCAAAAATATTCACCCACAATGACTGCTCTTTTGGCCATTTTAGTTTTGGAAACACATGGGATCTTTCTTTAGATCCATCAGGTGCTGAGAATCTAAGCCACAACCTCATACAAGGACAAGAGGCTGATTCAGACACATCCCAATCCAAATCAATTAAGCAAAGAGCCACTGGTGATGTCCATACATTTCCATATGAAAACAGTTTTCTTCAGGCTACACAAAGGGGTGGCCTGAGGCAAAGACCTTCCTGACATTCAGGGTAATAGAAATAGAAGTAAGCAAATGGCCCAAAGAAGGGTTTCTCCACTGAGACTTTACTGGTCACACTGAAATCTGAGTTTTCTTAGATGCTCCCATTCCCTTCAGCTATCCAGTACATGGCCATGTCACAGAACCTTGTGGTGTTACATATTTGGGAAACAAAACCATGAGTCTATTCTGGAGAGTGGCCAGAATTCACGAAGAAAACAGGAACTTTAGAAGATAATAGATGTTGCCCATCCATAAGGCAAGCTGCAGTCCATTCATTAATTGGGCAGTATGAATGCGGGGAAGCTTTCAACTAGAGACAACACATCCATTGATGCATTCTCTTTTCTAATGTCTACAACCACGGATACAGTGGGATACACAGACTTAGAAACACTCACCATGTCAAACGACTTACTAGAAACAGTCCACTCCAAACCAAACAAACCACCTTTCCTACCTATTCTCAGAACATGAGAAAAAAACACAAACTCACACCTACAACGGCAAAGGCACTTCCTTCCCCCAAATAGGTCTGTGACTATCCGGAGTGTCTTCTGACTGGTGGGCCATATTATGTTCCCACAAAATGGCCTGTCCTGTTTCAGATCTGGTCTCCTTGGCCAACTCTGTGAAGTTGTCAGGAGCCAACGGTGAGCCACTACCTGCTTACTCAGGAAAGGCCCCTCTTCAGAGCTCTGCTGGCATTTGGCCATCCTCACATCAGTGGGTACCAAGAAAGACTGACTATGTCTTTGGGAAAAGCAAACAAGTTAGCCCACTGGAACTGGGAGTGGGACTGGCTCTGCGTGCCTTCCTTCCTGGATCCCAGGTTCAGAGAATTCCATCACCAAGGAAGTGAAGTGAGGTCACTTCTTTCAGGAACAGAATATGCTCACTGCCTTGGTAACCACTTTGTGCTAACAGTTGCTTCCAGGGTTCCCATGAGATGGAGGCTGCCCCAACATCCTGTGACACATTCAGAAGTTAGAATGGTATATCAACCATAGGCACCAGGGAACAGCTCTCCACAGAGGCCTGGTTCAGTCCATCTTCTCTTTATTAAGAAGAGAGAGGCTGATTCAGACCATCAATTAATCCTGACCAGGTTGTTTGCCATGGAAGATGACTATTGCTCTCTCAGGTCCTACATAGCTGCCTATATCTTCTGCAAGGATCATTTCTCCATGGATCTTTGATGTTCTCAGCAGGTGGAAGATCATCTACATTCCTATATTGTAAGACCCACACTGTCCCTGCTCTTAAGTAAGTTATACTGAGGGAACAGTGTATGGTTAGGGTTAATAACTTGTTCAATTTGGGTTACAAATAATTCTGCGGGATGAATAATGGTATTGGCAAAATGCGATGTTTACAAGAGTATATATGTGAAACATAAGTATGAAAGCAGAAATCTAGGTAAGATTTGAAGCCCAGAAGGGCATTGGGGACTTGAGTGGGATACTTAGCTTTGAGTAATGTGCAGCACAGATGTCTCAGATAAATCAATATACACTGGCATCGTACCTTGTACCTTGGATATTGAATGTTGAAGAGAACATCCAGTCAAAAACCGATAGTCAGCAGGATTAGGAAGGTAGTTGGTAGGTTTAGAAAAAAGAGTGAGTATAGGATTTGGACCAAAAGTTCTTTAGCAATAGAATTTAGTGTAGAGAGTGTATGTAAATGTAAGCACATGTGAAGAGTCAGTCACAATGATGAACTGGGGAAAAATATAGGAAATCAGATATCAATAGAGACATTAGGAAATCAAGCAAAGTATAAATTGTGTGATAGGGTTAGACATTTTCAACAGGTTTGAAGTTGAATATATAATCTTAGGAAGAAACAAATATGTAGTCAAAAATAGAATTGATATTTGAGAGCATTAGGCAACCTGGACATGGATGTTTTTAGTAATCCATGCTCACTTTCCATTTACGCTTTGGTACAATTGTGTGACCTATGCTTTTTGTGTCCAGAATATTTCTGTAATAAAATGTGTATGTAGATCAGGTGACAATCGTATTTCTTCCACCAATTCTGGGAGCAATATTTTGAAGACTTACAAATTAGTATGGGGGTACAAATAGGTGTACCCTGTTTCTATGAATATAGACATAATGCATGAATAGACCATACTGTGAATAAATAATATAACTGGATCCACTTTAAATAATGAATTGAATAAATATCTGAAAATTTATAAGAAATTTTATATTGATATGCAATCATTCATTCCAACCAGTTATATATCTAACGATCATCTTAGGGTTACGGTTTATCATGAAGGGTGTGTGAGTTTTGGTTCAAAATTGATTATGGAAATAGAAAATAATATATTTGGAAAAAAGTCTCATGAATAGACCAGTCAAGAGACATAGAGGAATACATGTGTTCTGGAGCAGGAAGTGATTGAAAGTGAAACAAATGCCTATAAATTTGCTAACTAGTGAATAAAATATATATACTATGATGTGCATAAACTGATGAAATAGTAATGTACCAGTGTGGAATAAAAATTAACGTCAAAATACACATCATGTCCCATAGGAACCTACATGCATTAATGTTAAACTGGGTCAGTTAATGTACACATATTAGGATTTGTATGCACCTTTTACTGAAGTTAGTTTTCAGTACTAGGAAACAAATATGTATTTCGGGTGGATGAATATTTCTAAGAATAATCTTGTGAAAAGTTGATTATTAATCCACATACATGAACATGAATGAATTTAGGGAGTGTATATAAGACACATATATTTCATATTTTTAAAAATATGGAGAGATATATATATATATATATATATATATATATATATATATATATATATACACACACACACACACACACACACACACACACAAACACAGACATTAAAAAGTAGCAATATATATGCCAATCAAAATTCATCATGAAATATATATCATAAAGATGCAAAAACATTCATTTTACTGAACATGGGTTTATGTATAATGTTGTTCCACTGGGAAGCTCACCCATAGGTTGAATTTTCAGTTCCAACAGCGTTTAGGAGGAGTGATCACTTCTCACAGTTTGTATCTGCTAAGTCATATATCTTACAAGGATGTACGTGTGATACCTTGTAGGATTCTATTTGTGCATATAAAAATACATGTGCTGAATAGGCTCCAGAGAATGGGAGACCGTAATTCACATATTTGTTAACTTTAAAACACATTGAGAACTATTTCAATAAATATTGAATAGATTTATAACACCTACCCTTTATCATGCAAAAGGCAAGTCCAACTCTGAACTGCAAGTATTTATGTACTGTTTGGGTTACTTTCTTCCATCATATTAGGATTAGTAGTCAGAGTCTAGTAGAATATGGGTTAGTGTCAGGGATTCAGAATTTCAAATGGAAAAAAGGAAAATTAATCTTCCAACTCTCATCCAGAACAATGCCTTGTCATTACCTTCGCCCCAAGGAAGACACAATTAGAGTAGAAGAGTTACAAAATCTGTGATTACATTTCTGGAATCGAAAATGCTCAGGAGTGCACAAACTTGGAGGTGGTATAGGAGTTTCCAAAAGTAAGGACAGGGTACACACTCCACAAACATGAAGCTCTGCTTGCCTAAAACTTTTTGAGAAACTGCCAGTGAAGTTGGGCACTGAAATATATGTTGTTGTCAGGAGTTAAGCTTTCTTTGTAGTGAGACCCTCAAAGCTGGGTCTTCATCTATGTGACCTGGAGGACATCGTTTCCTATTTTCCAATGAACACGAGGCAGCAGTGCTCAATTCTCTCTTTGTAGGTAAACTGTGTCTCCCTGTGTGGACTGTGAAACAATTTGGTCATCCTCCACTTTTCGTGGTGTTTCTTGCTGCTGCACTTGGAGTTTGGTTCATGCTTCACAAAATACAAGTAGTTCAACTGGGAAACAGTGCTTGAGGTATTTCTGTCACGTGTGGTGGCTCAGGGTCTGCAAGAAAATTCACCAACCAGGCTTCTATCTCTCAAAGATTGCCCCCTTGTCCATAGCAACCTGATTCTGAACATTTCCCTGAAACTACGCCATATAACAAGATGCCTTTACATATAAGGGTCTGATGTCTGCACTCTGTCAGTTACAAGCCATTTGGAAGCCAATGGCAGATCCAAATGGCCCCACCATGATGTTTTATCACACACCTGTCCACCACTGCTCTAGGCCCACTACTCAGCAGGCTCCAAAATACTGGCATCTCTGTTCTAAACAATTTTCATGAAACCCTGTCAATCAAGGCACTGTCTGGTACACTCATGGTAAGCAACAGGACATCGAAAGTTTCTGCAGTTCCACCTGGTCATGGAAAATTCAAAAATTTCGTGGTATTTATCTAGCCATTTTTCAAGGATGACTTTGGATGCACAATTATTCAGGAACCATTAAATGTTGAGAAAGTTCATTTCAAAGAAAATTCTAGAGAACTCTCACAGGCAAGGCTTTCCAAAGAGTGGACAAAAGGTCACTTGAAGCCAGGACCATTGAGATCTACAATGTGAGGTCCTATGTCTTTTGACTCTCAACTATCGCTGCCAAGTCTTTCAGAATAAAATCATGTGATATCCAGGCTGAGATTCCCAGTTCTTTGTGGAAAGCCACCCTGGACCTAGATCTCAGGTTCCAAGGGCGACTCTCATGCATGGCCTCCTAAAATCCCAACACAATTCATGGCAATTCTTCTCTGAGATCAGTTTCAGATCTCAGTCTCTAAGTGGAAACACACCAGAGTTCAAGCCCAGTTGACCCAGTCATCTCTTCCAACCGCCACACCAATGACCAGAATTAAAACCAAAACACTCCCACATGGCCCTCATTTTCTTCCATATAGACACTCATCATAACCTTGGCTGGAAGTTTTTATGAGGCACACAGCCCAAGACAAAGTCAAAATAAGTTCCCTTGCCCTTCATTTGTCTAAAGTCAGTGTTTCCTGGACAACGTTCCTGTGAACCAGGACTGATCAAAGAGGTCTGCCATTAATACTGTTCTGCTTTTCCAATTTGAGGCATACAGACTGTCGGGTATAGTTTCTTTATGTGATTTGCAGTCATGAGAAAACCCAAGCACCTATGGGCTAGCCTCTGCATGGCTTGAAGAACTCAGTTGACCCAAAGATCCCTGTTATCACTTGATGGAGATCAGGAACCTTACAGAGGAAGGCAAGAGACTTCATCACAATGACTTCTCTTTTGGCCATTTTGGATTTGGATGCACACATGGGATCTTTCTTTAGATCCATCAGGTGCTGAGAATCTAAGCGATAATCTCACACTGCACTAAGAGGCTGATTCAGACATATCCCTTTGCAAAGCAATTAAGCCAGGAGCCACAGGTGATGCCCATTTATTTCCATTTGAAAACTGTTTTTTTCAGGCTTTGGAAATGTGTGGCTTTAGGCAAAGTCCTTCCTTTCATTCAGGGCAACAGAACAATAGGTAAGCAAAATACCAAAGCAGATTTTCTCCACTGAGACTTTCCTGGTCACACTGATATCTGAGTTTTCTGAGATATTCACCATTCTCTTCAGCTATCCAGTACATGGCCATGTCCCAGATTGTGGAGGAGATACATATCTTGAACACAAAACCATGAGCCTATGGGAGAGTGACCAGATTCAGGAAGATATCAGGAATGTAGGAAGGTAATAGGTGTTGCCCATCCATAAGGTAACCTGCAGTCCATTCATAAATTGGACAGGATGAATTCTGCGAAGAATTCTACTAGACAGGACACATCTATTGATGCATTCTCTTTTCTATTGTCTACAACCACAAATACAGTGGGATACCCAGACATAGAAACACTCACCTTCTCAAAGGACTTACTAGAAACAGTTCACTCCAAACCAAACAAACCGACTTTCCTACATTTTCTCAAAACTTGAGACAAAAATCACAAACACACAAACACACACACACACACCCACAAAGGCACCTTCTTTCCCCAAATAGGTCTGTGACTATCCGGAGCGTCCTCTGACTGGTGGGCCATACTATGTTTCCCCGAAATGGGCTGTCCTATGTCAGATCTGGTCTTCTTGGCCAAAACTGTGAAGTTATCAGGAGCCAGCGGTGAGCCACTGCCTGTTTTCTCAGGTAAAGCCCCTATTCAGAGCTTTCCTGACATTTGTCCATCTTCAATTTAGTAGTTGCCAAGAAAGACTTACTCTATCCTTCTTAAATCCAAAAATTTGAGACCACTGGGACTTAGACTGGGACTGCTTCAGGGTGCCTGGCTTCCTGGATTCCAAGTTCAGAGTGTTCCATCAACAAGAAAGTGACATGGGTCACTTCGTCTAGAACTGAATGAGGTCACTGCCTTGGCAACCACTTTGTCCTAACAGTTGCTTCCAAGGGTCCATGAGATGGATCCTGCCCCTACTTCCTATGACACTTTCACAAGTTAGAATGGAATATCAACCATAGGCACCCGGGAACAGCTCTCCACACAAGCCTGGTTTGGTCCATCTTCTCTACATTAACAAGAGAGAGACTGCTTCAGACACACCCCTTCATCCTGACCTGTTTGTTTTTTTTTTGTCATGAAAGATGACTTTCGCACTCTCAGGTCCATCATAGCTGCCTACATCTTCTTTAGGGATCATTTCTGCATGGACCTTTGAAGTTCTCCGGAAGTTGAAGATCTCCTACATTCCTGTATTGTAGGACCAACTCTGTCCCTGCTCTTCTGTAAAGTTAGATTGAGGGAACAGTGTTTGGTTACAGTTAATAACATGTTTGATTTGGGTTAGGATCATTCTGCTGGATGAATAATGGTATTGGGAACCTGCAATATTTATAAGATTATATAGGTGAAATATATGAATGAAAACAGAAATCTCGGTAACATTTGAAGCCCAGAAGGGCATTGGGTCCTTGATTGGGATACTTAGCTTTTAATTATGTTCTGCACAGATGTCTCAGATAAATCTATACACAATGGCATAAGATCTGATACCTTGGATGATTGAATGTTGAGGAGAACAACCATTCAAAGAGGGAGAGTCGGTAGGATTAGGAAGATAGTTGGTAGGATTATAAAAAAGTGTGAGTATAGCATTTGGACAAATAGTTCTTTAGCAATAGGTTTTCAGGTAGACAGAAAATGTAAATGTCAGCATATGTGAAGAGTCAGTCACAGTGATGAACTGGGGAAAATATGTAGGAAAGCAGATATCAATAGAGACATTAGGAAATCAGGCAAAGTATAAAGTGAGTGATAGCAAAAGACATTTTCAACAGGCTTGAGATTGAATACATAATCTTAGGAAGTAACAAATATGTAGTCACCAATAGGATTGACATTTGAGAGCATTAGGCTACCTGGACATGGGTTATTTTCATAATCCATACTCACATTCCATTTACGCTTTGGTACAATCGTAAGTGTGACTTTGCATTTTGTGGCCAGAATATTACTGTGATAAAACGTATATGTAGATCAGGTGACATGAGTATTTCTTGCACCATTTCTTGGAGCAATATTTTGAAGGGGTATAAATTAGTATTGGGGGTACATATAGGTGTACCATGTATGTATGAATATAGAGATAATGCATGAATAGACCATACTGCGAATAAATAATATAACTTGTTCCAACTTTAAATAATGGATTGAATTGATATCTGAAAATACAGAGGAATCATATATTGATATACATACATTCATTCCAACCAGTAATACATCTAATGGTAATATTACGGTTGTGGTTTATCACCAAGAGTGTGTGAATGTTGCTTCAAATTTGATTATGGAGATCGAAAATAATGTGTTTGGAAAGAAATCTCATGAAATGACCACTCAAAAACAAGGAGGAATACATATGTTCTGAAGCAGGAAGTGATTGAATATGTTACAAATTTCTTTAAATTTGTGAACTTGTGGATGAAATGTATATTCTATAATGTATAAAAACTGCAGAAATAGTAATGTACCAGTGTTTAATAAAAATGAACGTCAAAATACACATCATGTTCCATAGGAATCTACTTGCATTGATGTTGAAGTGGGTCAGCTACTGTAAAAATATAAGGATTTGTTTGCACCATTCATTGAAGTAACTTTTTAGTACTAGAAAACAAATATGTATTTCAGGTGGATGAATATTTTTAAAATAATCTTATGAAAAGTTTAATATAAAACCACATACATGAACAAGAATGAATTTAGGGAGTGTATAATAGGACACATATATTTTATATTTTGAAAAATCTAGAGAGTATATATATATATATATATATATATATATATATACACACACACACACACACAAAACACACACAGAGACATTAAATAGTAGCAATATATATGCCAATTAAAATTCATTGTGAAATATATATCATCCACAGATCCAAAATATTAATTTTACTGAACATGGATTTATGTATAATGTTTTTCAACTAAGAAGCTCACTCATAGTCTGAATTTTCAGTTCCAAAAGCATTAATGAGGAGTGATCTCTTCTCACACTTTGTATCTGCCAAGTTAGCCACCTCTCAAGAATATACGTGTGATACCAGGTAGGATTTTATATGTGCATATAAAAATACATGTGCTGAATAGGCTACAGAAAAATGGAGACAGGAATTCACATATGTGTTAACTTTAAAAACACATGCAGAACTATTTCAACAAAAAATTGACAAGATTTATAACTCCTACCCTATATCATGCAAAAGGCAAACCAACTATCCACCATGCCTCCTCTGAAGTGCTAGTATTTCTATTCTGTTTGGGTTACTTTTCTCCATCATATTAGAATTAGTAGTCAGAGTCTAGTAGGGTATGGGTTAGTGTCAAAGATTCAGCATTTCGAATGGAAAATTGAACAATGAATCCAATGTGTATGTAAATATGTGCTACACAAAATTATTCCCACTCTCATCCAGAACAATGCCTTGACAATTCCTTCACCCCAAGTAAGACACAATTAGAGGAGAAGATTTAGAAAATCTGTGAATAAATTTGTGGAATGCAATATGCTCAGGAGCTCACAACCTTTGAAGTGGTAGAGTAGTTTCCAAAAGTATGGGACAGGGTAAAAACTCCACAAACATGGAGGTCTGCTGGCCTAGAGATTTCTAGAGAAACTGCCTGTGAGTTTGGGCACTTGAAAAATATGTTGTTGTCAGGAGCTTTAGCTTCCTTTCTAGGGAGACCATAAAAGCTTGGTCTGGATCAATGAGACCTGGAGGACATGGTTTCTTATTTCCCAATGTACATGAGGCAGCAGTGCTGAATTCTCTTTTTAGGTAAACTGTGGCCACTGGGGAATAAATGTGTGCCAGTGTGCACTGTGAAGCCATATGGTCATCTTCCATTTTCGTGGTGTTTCTTCCTGCTGCACTGGGTGTTTGGTATTTGCTTCACGAAATACAAAGAGTTCAACTGGGTCACAGTGCAAGAGGAAGTTCTGTCATGTATGGTTGGTCAGGTTTTGCAGGAGGATCCAAGAACTAGGATCCTATCCTACATATCTTGCCCCCTTGACCATAGCACCCTGATTCTGAACAATGTCCTGAAACCTCTCCAAATAACAACTTGCCTTTACATGGAAGGTTCTGCTGGCTGCACCATGTCAGTCACAAGGCATTTGAAACCAATGGAAGATACACATGGCCCCACCACAGATGTTTTATCACATACCTGCCCACCACTGCTCTAACCTACTACTCAACAGAGTCCAACTTACTGGCATCTCTGTTCTACACCATTTACATGAAACCCAGTCAATCAAGGCACTGTCTGGTATATTCATGATCAGCAACAAGACATCAAAAGGTTTTCCAGTCCACCTGGTGATGGGAAATTCAAAAATTTCATGGTATTTATCTAGCCATTTTTCAAGGATGAAGTTGGAGGCACTTTGAGTTTCAATTCTTTCAGGAACCATTAAATGGTTAGGAAGCTCATTTCAATGAAATCTCTGGAGAACACTCACAGGTAAGGCTTCCCAAAGAGTGGCCAAAAGATCATATGATGTTATGCCCATTTAGGTCTACAATGTGAGGTCCATATGAGTTTTGACTCTCAACTATGGGTACCAAGTCTTTCAGAATAAAATTTGTGGTATCCTGGCTGAGAGGCTCAGTGCTCTGTGGAAAGCCACCCTGGGCCTAGAACTCAGTTTCCAAGGGCAACGCTCATGCCTGGCTTCCTAAAATCTCAACACTATTTATGGCAATACTTCTCTGAGGTCAGTTCCAGAACTCAGACTCTAAGGGAATCACACTAGAGTTCAAGAACATGTGGACCAAGTCATCTCTTCCAACCGCCACCCAAATGACCACAATTTAAACCAAAACACTCCAACGTGGCGCTCATCTTCTTCCATATAGACACTCACAATAACCTATGGCTGGAGTTTTCCATGAGGGGCACACCCCAAGACCGTGTCCAAAATAAGCTCTCTTACACCTAATTTGCCTAAATTCAGGGTGGCCTGGACACCCTTCTTGTGAACCAGGAGAGATTAAGTAGGCCTCCCGTTAATACTGCTCCGCTTCTTCAATTTGAGGCCAAATGACTGTGGGGTTTGGATTCTTTATGTGAATTGGAGTCTTGAGAAAACCCAAGCAAATATGGGCTAGCCTCTGCAGGGCTTTGAAGAACTCATTTGACCCAAAGGATCCCTAATCTTACTTGATGGAGGTCAGGAAAGTTACAGAGGAAGGCGAGAGACTTCATCCACAAGGACTGCTCTTTTGGCCATTTTGTTTTTGGATGTAAACATGGGATCTTTCTTTAGATCCATCAGGAGCTGAGAATCTAAGTCACAGCCTCACACAGGGTAAATAGGCTGATTCAGACACATCCTTTCCAAAGCAATTAAGCAAAGAGCCACAGGTAATGCCCATTCATTTCCATTTGAAAACTGTTTTCTTCAGGCTTCAAAAAGTGGTGGACTGAGGAAAAGACCTTCCTGACATTCAGGGCAACAGAAGAATAGGTAAACAAAAGGCCCCAAGCAGGGTTTCTCCACTGAGACTTTCCTGGTCACACTGATATCTGAGTTTTCTGAGATGCTCACCATTCCCTTCAGTACATGGTCATGTCACAGAGCTTCGAGGTTGTACATATCTTAAACAGAAAACCATGAACCTATTCTGGAGAGTGGCCAGAATTCAGGAATAAAACAGGAACTAAGGAAGATAGCAGGTGTTGCACATCAATAAGGCAAGCTGCAGTCCATTCATAAATAGGGCAGGATGAATGCTGTGAAGCTTTCTACTAGACAGGACATATTCATTGATGCATTCTCTTTTCTAATGTCTACAACCACGGACACAGTGGGATACACAGACATAGAAATTCTTGCCTTGTCAAACGACTTACAAGAAACAGTTCACTCCAAACAAAACAAACTGCCTTTCATACCTATTCTCAGAACATGAGACAAAACCACAAACCCACACCCACACAACAAAGGCAGCTCCTTTCCCCAAGTAGGTCTGTGACTATCCGGAGTGTCCTCTGACTGGTGGGCCTTACTATGTTCCCTGGAAATAGCCTGTTCTGTTTCAGATCTGGTCTTTTTGGCCAACTCTGTGAAGTTGTCAGGAGCCAGCGGTGAGCCACTGCCTGCTTTCTCAGGAAAGGCCCCTCTTCATAGCTTTCCTTGCATTTGGCCATCCTTACATCAGTAGGTCCCAAGAAAGACTGAGTCTGTCCTTGGTAAATCAAAATAAGTTTGACCACTGGGACTGGGACTGGGACTGGCTCTGGGTGCCTGGCTTCCTGGATTCCAAGTTCAGAGAGTTCCATCACCAAGGAAGTTAGGTGTGGTCACTTCCTTTTGGAACTGAATGAGGTCACTGCCTTGGCAACAACTTTGTCTTAACAGTTGCTTCCAAGGTCACCATGAGAAGGATGCTGCTCCTACTTCCTGTGACACTTTCACAGGTCAGAGTGGTATGTCAACCATAGGCATGCAGGAGCAGCTCTCAACACATGCCTGCTTTGGTACACCTTCTCTACATTAAGAAGAGAGTGGCTGATTCAGACACATCCCTTCATCCTGAGCAGGTTGTTTGCCATGGAAGACTTTTTCTCTCTCAGGTCCTTCGTACTTGCCTACATCTTCTCCAGGGATCATTTCTGCGTGGACCCTTGAGGTTTTCAGCAGGTGGAAGATCCTCTATAATTCTGTATTTTAATACCAATTCTGTCCCTGCTCTTCTGTAAAATTAGATTGAGAGAACAGTGTATGGTTAGGATTAATAACAGGTTCGATTTGGTTTAGAAAGGAAACTACACGGTTGAGCAAACAGGGTCCTAACGTTAGCAATAATATGAGGATTTTTAATGGACCGGCCATGGCAGATAAAAGCGTAGTTAATCAGGTCACTATGTGAACCAAGACTCAAAGCTCCCTTTTGGGGCCTCTGTCTCTCTTTGACGCTCTTCAAGTCGTTTTCTTAATTTACTCATAGATTCTTTTACAACTCCAGTATTGTCGGCATAAAAACAACATTCTTCCCTCAATGCAAGCAAAAAGGCACCTTTCTCTCATAAAGAGGAGGTCCAACACTCGCCTGCTTTTTAAAACAACTTCAGAAAGAGAGAGGTTAAAATTCCTGTAAAGCTGTGATGTCGGTTTTTAATGTCTTTAAACTTTGGCATATTTCTGCTTCTAATTGTGTCTTTGTTGTGTCTCATGGACTAGCCCACCCCTTCAGCAACTATTATTTCTAATAGGATGGCTAAAGTGAGGGATACAGGTTCCCAGTGGAACCGGGTTGTATGCCCCCCTAGTTGATCTTTAAATGAACCTAAGTCATGATAGAGAACTCTGGAAAACATCTGCATCATTACATAATTAATCACATATATTGACCATTTTATGAAAACATAAATAATGTTAAAGTGTATAGAATTATACTGTTGTAGGGACGGACAAGGAAAGGGACCTAAGATAGCACCAAACACAGGAAAACAGTCTTATTTGGTTGCATCCGGATTTAGAGGGCATTGCTTCTGTTGTAATCAATTAATCCCCTGAAGCCCAAGTTTCGGTAGTTTTAGAATTTGTACCCAACATGTAAGGGAAGTGGCTCAGAAGTTCACAGTCTGTAGAAATTCACAGAAATCAGTTTTTGTTTTTGTTTTTGTTCCTCTGTTCTGGGCAAGTTAACTTTTCAAAGACACCTTGGAAAGGGAGAGCTTTTTTGTCTCTTTTTTTCTCCCTGCCAGCTGTCACCATGAAGCCCAATTGGTAACTTTTTTATCTTAGAAATCTAGCCATCTCTGTGAATCCCCAGCTCAAGGCCAGAGGCCTTGTTCACATATTTTGTGAAAATCTAGTAAGGCGGTGTCAAGCTTAGGGGTGGTGATTTTTTCAGCGAGTGGCCAAGTAGAACAGGGCAACACGAAAAGTGGAAGTTCATCTACATTGAACTCTTTCAGAGGGACTCTTTTGCTGAAAGACCTAATGTAAGCCTCGGTGAAGACTTCTGGAGAAGGTTATTTAAGACATATCTATGGACCTGGTACAGAGGGGGAAGACGGGGAAGGCGAGGCTGAGAGCAGCTCCGTGGATCTGAGAATGAGGAAGATGAGATGTAAAAGAATAATGGAAAAGGGGTTTGGGATTTTCCTAGAACAAAACTTGAGCAGTAGAACAGGTAGAGCAGAGGTGAAGATGGGAGTGAGTATTCCAAAAAGCCTGTGAGGGACTTTAAATTCTTACTAACCTGTTTTCAGTGATGACAAAGCAACTTTAAAGGCTATTTTTATTACATCTTGGATAGGGGTCTGAGGGCTCTTCTCAGCTGGTTTGAGCTTTGGTTTAGCTTCTTAGAGGACTTGGTGGGACCTAGTGCAGGCACAGACAGAAAAAGAGAGGAGTGAGTGAGTGGAGGTGTACCTCGGTACCTGCTACCTCAGCAAGGGGGCAATGGTCTGAGAACTGGCGGAGGTTTGGGTTTTTGATGTAGTAATTGGAAGGAAGAAATCAGGTTGCTGAGGTGGGAGTGACAGCAGAGAATCTAGAGCAGAAGGCTGAGGGTGAGGAACTATTGGAGAAGCATAGTACAGGATGTGAGTGAAGGAGGGAAAAGGATTCCACATAGGGGAATTTTCCCCTTTTGAGCACTTGCCGAAGTTAAAAATGTCACGCAGAATTTGAGGATCTAGAGAACCCTCTGGGGGCCATAGTTTTTGGTTGTCTAATTGGTTATATGGCCAATGCTGTGTACTGAATTTGATGAGGAGTTTGGGTTCCACCAGGCAGCCCCGGTATGCTCACATTCCCATGAATTACACAAGAAGTTGGCTTTCCCCCCACACAGCCATGGCTGTTTGTGGCTTTGATAGTCCGTCGGGCATATATAGTAATCTAGGTTAACCAACCTGAATCTGGCTCGCGTTTCCATGCATCCATAATGTTTGTTTCAATTATCTATGGTATGGAAGGGATTTAATGGAACTTTAGTGGGATCCTCTTCATTGGGGTTATCTCAATAGGAAAGACCTATACCAAGCTGAAAAATGTCTGGGTGGAGAGATAGCCACCAGGTCCCTAAGGGGGCTGTATGCGAGATAGACCATACTTCTTGTCTAGTAGGATTTCAGATCAGCCTTCACTGCTGAACAGGCTGATGAGGGTTAGGAGTACTGGTGGCCAAGGGGAGAGTCTATAGTCTTGTCCACATAGCGAATACGCAATTTGAAATGGTTACCAGTTTTTTCCAGTTTCCAACCAGAGTCTGGACACAGCGAAGGCTTGAGATGAGAGGCATGGATCCAAAAAGTGATTCTGTCTACTTTTATGCCTGTAGGTGTTATAAGTAGCACCTGGTATGTTCCTTTCCAGCGGGGTTCTAGGGATAACACCTGATGTTGTCTTATGTTGACGAAGTCTCTTACTTGATATTGATGTGGAATCCCCTCGTCCCCAGGTTGGTAGGCAGTGGCCAGCTGTTTCCACAGTTATCACTGAGTTCTTTCAATGGCTTTAAGTCTGTCAAGCAAGGGGTGTGGAAGGGATTGTTAGGCCTTAGAGTTGGGGATTAGGTCCCTTATTGGATGATGGGCATCATAGAGAATTTCATAGGGGGTGAGGTTACACAAAGAAACTGAGGGAGTATTTCTCGCATGAAACAGTGCATAAGGCAGGAGCATAGTCCAATCTTTTATGCCGGTCTCTAAGCTTAATTTTGTTAAGGTCTGTTTAATGGTTCTATTTATTTTTTCTACCTCTCCTGAGCTCTGGGGTATATAAGCATAATGTAACTTACAATTAATCCACACCTGACTTACCTGGGCCATGAACACAAGTCCATTATTAGACCCTATTATCTTAGACAGACCGTATCTTGGAAAAATATCTTCCAGGATCTTCTTGAGAACCATTTGCGCCGTTTTTTTTTTTTTTTCTGTGTGTGTGTGTGTGTGTGTGTGTGTGTGTGTGTGTGTGTAAGGCTTCAATCCATCCTGAGAATGTATCCACAAAGACTAGGAGATATTTAAGTCCATACCTTGCTGGCTTAATTTCAGTAATGTCCACTTCCCAGAATTGTCCTGGTCTGGTTCCTCGTAGGTGCTTTCGTCTAAGAAACTTGGAAGGGTAAGCATTAAACAATTGACTGACCCGACAGGCTTTTGTTACCAGTTCAATTATTTCCTTTCGCTGTGCGTCAGTTAGTGGAAAACTCTGTTCTTAATCCTACAGGAATGCCTGCAGTTTCTTTGAACCAAGGTGAGTGAGTTGATGTACATTTTTAACGTAGTGTAGGGCTTTCTGTAATTGCAGGCTGAGCTCAGTAAAGTTGAGGCGTTCAATGTCAGTGTCCTTAGATGTTATCTAAAACTTCCTGGTACTTAGGGGTCCATTGGAATTGGGCATCTCCCTTTAACAGCGGGTATAAAGGAGCAGCTAAGGACTCAAACCCATTTATCCATAACCTGCAAAACCCAGCAATCCCAAGAAACTCTTAGTTGTCTGCTGTAAGATGGGCTTGGTATCTGCTCAATGGTTTGTTTTCTGGGCTCAGTGAGCCATCGTTTACCGCCCCTAAGGAAATAGTCGAGGAAGATTACTTCTTGCTGGCAAATTGGGCAATTTTGGCCGAAGCTCTATACCCGAGTTGAGCAAGCTCGGATAATAGTGCTTGGGTCCCAGTTCAGTTTTCCTTGGTGTTGGATGCCAGTAGCAGGTGATCCACATATTGAAGCTGGGTGAATTCGGGGTGTGTAGTTCTGAAATTGTTGAGATCTCTGTGAAGGGCTTCATCAAAGAGAGTGGGGGAGTTTTTGAACCCCTCTGCGAGTCTAGTCCAAGTTAGTTGACTAGACTTTCCGGTTTCTGGGTCTACCCACCCAAAAGCAAACAGCAACTGACTATCTTTATGCAGAAGCAAGCAAAAGAAAGCTTGTTTTAAGTCCAGAACAGTATACCATTTCTGCTCAGGGTTCAGAGTGCAAAGCAGATTGAACAGATTAGGTACCGTGGGGTAATTGTCCTGCACTCTGTTGTTGATCTCTCTTAGGTCTTTAACAGGGTGATAGTCCCTGGTTCCTGGCTTTTTCTTCTAATAGCAGGGGAGTGTTCCAGGCCAATTGACAGGGCCTTAGGACCCCTAAGGGCAGATATTTCTGAATATAGGGCCTTATCCCATCTTTAGCTTTTTATGATTAGAAGATATTATTTGACATTGATTGGGGAGGCTGAGGTTTTTAAATCCACTGTTATTGGAGGTTGTTTCACGGCCAGGCCTAACACAGCAGTTTTTGCCCAGGCATCTCGGTAATCTGTTATCCATTTCTGGGGTAGCTTGCCTGTTTGATCAGTCTTGGGGGGTGTGAAGAGTGGACGTTCATCTTCTACTAATATAGTTAAAGCCGTGACTATAGGAGTTTTTACTGAAGGATTTAGAAATTTCATTTGGGGGCCTTCAGGGTTAAAAGTTATTTTGGCCCAGAGCTTGGTGAGCAGATCTCTGCCCATCAATGGGTGCGGGCATTCTGGGATTACTAGGAAGGAGTGATGGATTTTTCCTTTCCCCAGGTCCATGGTCCTCTTAGAAATCTAAGCCCGATATTTACTGCCGTTAGCCCTTTGAACTACAGACCTTTTATTTGATAGACGGCCCAATGGGGCCTTAAGGGCTGAGTATACTGCTCCTGTATTCACTTCAAAGTTTACTGGGGTCCCCTACACTTCAAATCTTACCCTGAGCTAGGGGAAAGAATCTGAGCCCCAACTTTCTTAGTCATCCCCCAGAGTCAGAATGGCTGGCTGGCATGTCTGTCTCTTTATAGGGCACTCTTTGGCCCAGTGTCCTTTTTTTTTACAGTAGGCACATTGATCTGAGGCCAGGGTGGCCTGTGGCACGGGCCCAGGTATCGCTTCCTGTCACCTTATGTCTTAATTTCTGGCCTCTTTCTTGTTGTGACCAGGATCTTAGTCAATGCCTTAGTCTTTCTTTTGCTTCTCTCATCCTCTCTCTGCTCCCTTTCTTTTTCCCTGTTTCTCTCTTATAGTATACTTTTTCGGCTTCTCTGACTAAATCTCTCTTTTAACTTTTTTTTTTTAATATCCATGGCAGCTTCAACAATTAAGGCCATCGTGACAGATGCCTTTTGATCTGCTGCCTGAGGATCGAAAGGAGTATATCTCTTATATGCCTCCATAATTCTCTCTAGAAACATAGAGGAAGATTCATCAGGCCTTTAAATAATTTCTCTTACCATGGCCAAATTAGTTGGTCACCTAGCGGCCCCTTGGATACCCGCAATTAGAGCCTGGCAATAATTGGACAGATGCTCCCTATCTTCAAAGGTGTTGGGGTCCCAGTTGGGTTGGTTAAAGGGGAAGGCAGCTTTTATTATGTTGGGAAGTTGTGTTGGTCGCCCATCAGGTCCGAGGATATTTTTTTCTAGCTTCCAGGAGGTTTTTCTCTCATTCCTCTGTCATGAAGAGAGTCCCTAGGAGTTGTTGGCAGTCATTCCAAGTAGGCAGGTGTGAAAACGTTGGCGAGTTCTCTGAGTTTTTTTAGCCGGGCCAGCTTCCTCCAGGGAAGGAGGCGATGTGTGTGTCATGGGACAGTCATCTGGAGGGCGCTGGGCCATTCTGGCTTCCTCGAATGGTGGAGAGGCTGAGTCAGCAGCAGGGGAATTACTTACAGGGTTTTGGGGGTTGGGGGACAAGGGCAGAGGATAAGGACGAGTAGAGTCTTGAGACTTAGGGAGAACAGAGGGTGGAGGTTGAGGAACAGAGAGTTTGAGAGATAGAATCATAGGGGAAGGAGTAGGAGTGGGTGCAGGGACAAGGAAAGGCTTCACCCATGGAGGAGGAGATTTGCAGAGGTCCTGACAAGTTAAGATATATGGCTATTGATCTGGATGTCTATGTGGTCCCGGCTGAAAGACAATATCTCAGACTTTTCAAATTAGTGTGAAGTAGAAACATCCTTCTAGAGGCCATCCGACTACAAAGGTGGGTTATTCTGAGACACAGAATATGCCAGGTCTGGTGTTTTAATGAAAAAGAAAGATTGTGAGCCCTTAAGCAGACTTTGGTCCAGTGATTAAGGGTCAGGGACAGAGGCATTGAAGTGCTCTGTCCCATAATGAAATATACACAGACAGTGAAAGCAACAACACATGACACAGACAAGACAAGACAATAAAGACAGGCAATGGACGTCCAATACTGAGACCAGGACTGAGTAGCCGGCAAAACCTGATGGGCTGGCAATTCCGAATCTGAAAGAAAATATCACTGAGTCGAGGAGACTATGGTTCCTTGATTTCCCGAGTCCATCCCCCAGGGACATGGCCTGTGGCTCTGTGACATGTGTGTCAGCCACCGTGGGAGAGAGCTCACGCTCTTTACCAATAGCCATTTTGTCAAACCCTAACCTGAATCCTGAAACCAGAAAGAGGGGCCTTATTTACCCCCAGAGCATCCCGTTGGGGGTCTTTCATCTGCAGCTGCCGGATCTCGCTGGGGCCACCAGAAGTAAAGGTCGGGTGAGCATCGATGAAAGAGACCACCAAGAGACTGTCTAATGCAACAGCAAAGGGTTTATTGGGAGTCCGGCATGCAAGGGCTCAGAGCTCGCTTGAACAGAGCAGAGAGCCCTGAGAACAGCTTAAGAAGTGCTTATATATTTTCCTTGGAGAGGGCAGGGAGGGAAGTTTATTGATGGGTAAGGGCGAGTGGGCGGTTTGCGTGCAAATGGTTGATGGAGTACATTCTGCAGTTTGGCAGTTGGGGGCAGCACATTCTGGGAACAAGAAGAGCAAACAGTTCTCAAGATTTCAACAGTGTTTTATTAAGCATACAGAAAAACAGGAAGTGACAAGTACCTATTTTATTTACCTTTCAATATAAGTATGAAAACAGAAATCTAGGTTAGATTTGAAGCCCAGAAGTTCATTTGGCCCTTGATTGGTATACTTAGCTTTGAATTACGTTCCGTAGAGATGTCCCAGAAATATGGATATACAATGACACAGGACCTTGTACCTTCTCAGAGGTCAGTTCCAAAACACAGTCTCTAAGGGGAATCACACCAAAGTTCAAGACAAGATGGACTCAATTATCTCTACCAACCACCACACAAATGACCACAATTAAAACCAAAACACTCCCAAATGGCACTCATCTTCTTCCAAATAGACACTCATCATAACTTCTGGCAGGAGGATTCCATGAGAGGCGCAGCACAAGACAGTGTCCCAAATAATCTCCCTTTCCCCTCATTTGCCAAAAGTCAGAGTGGCCTGGACACCCTTCCTGTGAACCAGGAGTGATCAAATATGCCTGCCATTAATACAGCTCTGTTCTTCAATTTGAGGCCTACTGACGGTGGGGTTTAGATTCTTTATTTGAATTGGATTCATAAGAAAACCCAAGAACCTATGGGCTAGCATCTGCAAGGCTTTGAAGAACTCAATTGACCCAATGGATCCCTTTTCTCACTTGATTGAGGTCAGGAACCTTACAGAGGAATGCGAGAGACTTCATCAACAATGACTGATTTTTTGGCCATTTTGATTTTGGATCCACACATGGGATCTTTCTTTAGATCCATCAGGTGCTGATAATCTAAGCCACAGGCTCACACAGAGCCAAGAGGCTGATTCAGACACATCCCTTTACAATGCATTTAAGCAAAGAACCACAGGTGATGCCCATTCATTTCCGTTTGAAAACTGTTTTCTTCAGGCTTCACAAAAGCGTGGCCTGAGGCAAAGACCTTCCTGACATTCAGGGCAACAGAACAATAGGTAATCAAAAGGCCCTTCGCAGGGTTTCTCTACTGAGACTTTCTGGGTCACAGTGATATCTGACTTTTCTGAGATGCTTGCCATTCTCTTCAGCTATCCAGTACATGTCCATGTCACAGTGCTTGGAGGTGGTACATATCGTGGATGCAAATGCATGAACCTATTCTGGAGAGTGGCTAGATTTCAGGAAGAAAACAGGAACTTAGGAAAAAAGCAGGTGTTGCCCATCGATAAGGCAAGCCCTAGTGCATTCATAAATTGGGCAGGATGAATGCTGGGAAGCTTTCTACTTGACAGGAAACATCCATTGATGCATTCTCTTTTCTAATGTCTACAAGCACGGACACAGTGGGATACACAGACATAGAAACACTCGCCTTGTGAAACAACTTACTAGAAACAGTTCACTCCAAACCAAACAAACCGACTTTCCTGCCTATTCTCAGAACATGAGACAAAACCACAAACACACATCCACACCCACAAAGGCACCTCCTTCCCCAAGTAGGTCTCTCACTCTCCAGAGTATCCTCTTACTGCTGGGCCATACTATGTTCCCCCGATATGGCGTTTCCTGTCTCAGATCTGGTCTCCTTGTCCAACTCTGTGAAGTGGTCAGGAGCCAGCTGTGAGCCACTACCTACTTTTTCAGGAAAGGCCCCTCTTCAGAGAACTCCTGGCATTTGGCCATCCTCACATCAGTAGGTACCAAGAAAGACTGACTCTGTCCTTGCTAAATCGAAGCAAGTGAGACACTGGGACTGGGACTGAGACTGACTCTGTGTGCCTGGCTTCCTGGATCCCAAGTTCAGAGAGTTCCATTACCAAGGGATTGAAGTGAGGTCACATCCTTCAGGAACTGAATGAGGTCACTGCCTTGGCAACCACTTTGTCCAAACAGTTGCTTTCAAGCGTACCATGAGAAGGAGGCTTACCCTATTTTCTGTAGCACTTTCACAAATTAGAATGGTATATCAACCATAGGCACCAAGGAACCGCTCTCCACACAGGCCTGATTTGGTCCATCTTCTTTATATTTGGAAGAGAGCCTTTAGTCCAGGGAGCACTGCAGTGAACCTCTGCACTAAAACTATTAGCAAGCACCTGATGGAGGACGCCTCCATAGGTAAGTGGCTCCTTTATAACATCTGATATCTGGTTAAGGGAGATCTCTTCTGATGACAGAGATGTGGCACGGGGAGGCTCACATATACTTCTGTCCAGGACAGTAACGAGAATCTTTCTGTCCTCTGTTCTGTTCTGTAGGGAATTCCTCTGGAACTGTAGAGAGGTGCCGACGGGCACGCATGCGCTCCTACCCTGGAGCTTTAGCAAGATGTTGCACTCTTGCCCTGTTTCTGTGTTTAGGCGCTGGGTTTCTGTTTTTTTGTGTTCTGTGTTCTATTTTTTGGTTTTTTGTTTGTTTGTTTTTGTTCGTTTTGTTGTGTGATATTGGTGGTAAAAACTTAAGTATATTGGACATGAAAATCAGAAATAAAGAGATTAAGCCTGACACCCCTTTGGACTGTGTTTTAAGGAACTGCAATGAACTTTATCCCCCATTGTAAAGCAGGATGATAGAAGCCCCTAGCTGGCTGCCTGGAGCACACCCATTGCAGAGGGCTATGCCTGCTGGGGACCTAAGAACTGAGTATCTCCCAGGTTAACAAGTGAAACTCCTTTAAAACCCCTTGTCCCTCCAGATAAAGAGAGTCACAACTTTGGCAGAGTCCCCTGTGTTTCTCCTTTGTTAGCCAAGCAATAAAACTCCTTTTTTTCTTTTTCTCAAAACCCAGTCCTCATTATTAAATTTGTATTAATTGGCTTCAAGGTCAGGAACCAAACTTTACGTTACAAATCTTGTACCCCCCCTCCGCCCCGGAACTTTGTGAGAGCTATCTACTGAAATGTTAGGAGATAGAGCATGCTTGATGTGGAACTGAATCAGAGGAGCTAATCCTGTATGTAAAAGGGGAAACTGAGGGACTCCCAGCAGCTGCCAAAGCCCTGTTGATTCAGGGAATTACCTCCTTCCTTCCCTGCACTGTAAGGATTATGCCACCTCTGTCTTGTTAAAAAAAGAGAAAAAGAAAAAGGTGACACTAAATGCAGTAAAGTCACCATGGAGACACTTTATTTTACACTTCAGGTTGCCCTTCTGTGAAAACATCTGGTCCCCTTGTGGGGACATCTATGGTGCCACTGCTGTAGGAGATTTTTCTCTTATCTGCTCTGGTTTAAAGGGTTCTGTCTGACAGCCATAGTCTGGACCTCCTTTCTGTCTGTATTGTGTCTTAGTTTCTGGCCCTTTAAGACATCTGCAATAATGTGTTGATATTATAAATTGTTTTTGGGGAATGATCTTAGCTGAATGTGTGTCTAAATGATGATGTTTTATTTTAACAATCTGGTAACTGAATGGGTTTTTGAAGCATTGCACAATCTTGGAGTAAAAAGTCGGGTTTAGGTAATTGTTTAGTTTATGATTTCAGATAATTCATGCCAGAGAACTTAAATACTTAGGATGGATAACTGAAGAACTCTACTTCCAAGTTGGCAAGAAACTTCCCAATCATATGGTCTTTTTTTTTTTTTTCACCAATTTTGAATTGGGTAGCCTGGGAAAATGTCACTGTGTGTACCAGTGCATTAATTTGGACATAAATAGTAAATCATAGTATGGTGTCTGTTGACAAAACAAGATGTAAAGATATAAAATTTTGTGAATTGTATCTTAAACTTGTATCATAATTTTCAACATCTGAACCTGAAAATTATGGTTAAAATGCCTTAGTCCTGAGATGTCTGTTCAGAATAGCAGTTTTTTTGCTGCTCCTTCCAGACCTCAGCCATGACTTATGTTGAAATGCAAATGAAAGAAGCCTGCAAGCTTTGTAGGAGAGTGATTTGAGGTCTAAGGGAAAAAAAGGTAAATTGTATGTTATTTACTAATTACTGGCAAGTCATTTTTTCTAGGACTCTTATTTTTTTCTTAGATACTTTATGTTTTTTGACCTCATGATTTTGAGCATACAGACCTAGGTTAATGTTTTTCTGATCAGTTCTATCTTTGACCAACTGTGGACTTTTTGAAACATTGCAATAAAGATTTCAACTACGAAAAGCTACAAGGCCTTTACTATTATTATGTGTGCACAAATTGTTATGTGTTGTATGTCTATATATACATATATCCGTATATCATATATATGATACACAAATTAACATATATAAGGAGCGCTCATAAAAAAATAGCGCTCGTAAAAACAAATTTTAAAAAAGTGGATCCAAAGATCTTAAATTCACGTGATTTAAATGTTTCAATTTAAATTGGATAAAGAGATAAAAACAAATGTCTTTAAATTTAAGCTTACAAAGTTTTCTAGGTGTTCAAACATCTAACAAAATATTAACATCTACAAAATGTCTAATATGCCTTGGCTCTAGTACCTTTCCTTCAACATAAAAATGGTTTACACTGTTCAATACATTTCTCTAACTTTTTGATAAATAAGTAAAGTAAATTTGATATGGGATTACTCATTCATGAGTACTTTTGTTAGATATCTGATTGATTTACTAAGATCTGTATTTTTTTTAGTAAACTCTGTATAAGATTGTAAAAATCAGTCATGTGTTAATGAGACAAAAATTTCTTAAAACATAAGTTTACCCATAACATTGAGTTTATTAAGATTTATATTTTCTAGAGCAAGCAACCATAAAAATTAAACAACTGATTAAATAAGAACTGTTATTTTAGAGCACTGTACTGCCATTTCTTTAAAAGCCAAACTTGATTAATGTAGAAACATAAATGTAATTGTTATGCTATTAATGTTTTCATATCTTACAGGTATGGAAGTCTGTAAGGTAGAAACGTTTAAAGAGTATTATATCAAGCTGGTGCTCTGAAGTTGTGTGGTAAAAAATATATTGTGGATTTATTTACCTGTTATCAATAAGATATGTAAATTTTTATGTTACTTTTTACATTGGGGAACAATTTAAATGTATTTTTAAGTTAATTAGAGCCTAATCTTTGTAAAGGTTAAAAACTTTCAGCCTTTCTTTAATTCATGTTTTAAATGTGATATCATATGGTGTTAGCTAATGTTCATGTGACCTCAAACAATTTATTTAAACATTGTCAAATGATATTTAAAAATAAAGATCAGCTTTAGAACTAAAATAGTTAAGATTTATAAAGAGCCCTGCCTTTCCTGAGATAAGGCTGTGTGTCCCATCTTACTACATGTGAGAATGACTATGAAACGATTAGGTCAGATAATATTTCTTTAAAGTTATGTTAAAAAGTTTTTTTATTGTCAATATTCCTAGGATCTCAAACAGGGGATATAATGTATAATTCAGCCAAAAAATTCAGGGAAGATATTACACGAACTAAGTATTTTTACTTTTGTTAATTTTAGTTTGAAATTTTCTTATAAGTGATCTAAAGATTCCCTGTTAGTGTTTTACAAATGTGTTGCTTTAAGAACACAACATGGGTTTATTCAAGATAATAAGTCATCAACTACAATACAGACAGAATAATACAGATCCCAATTAATAAAAAGGTAATTATAAAGTTATAGACATTAAAGCCCAGTACTCTTAATGTAAGGCTGTTAAAATTTATTTGCTGGATTTTTAAGATTAGGATTTAAAATGAATGTTAAATGAAAAGGGCCAAGAAAACCAATATTTGGCTCTTGCCCTCTGAGTCAGTCTGAATCCAGGGAACAGGGGACTTCTCTAAAGAGCTTTGCAACTCTGGGCCACATAACCTCCTGATCAGGGAGATTAATGAGACCACTGGAGAACAGAAAGCCAATCAGTGCATTTGTTACAAAGAGGAGAGTCATCAGAGAAAGGAGACATCCCTGATGCTTCTGAGGGAAGCCAAATGGTCAAGCAAGACCTGGACCCACCTAGCGCAAATGGCACTAGCAGAACTGAGAATCTCCTCTCAAGTTTCCCCAGAATTGATTCCCACAAAAGCTCAGCTGACTGTTAACAATAGATAGAAACAAAAGTCAGTTTGACTGCTTCATCTTAAACACTTAGCAAAGACAGTTAAGACCAAAATACAGCCACTCCTGGGCATTTTAAATAATAATAATAATAATAATAATAATAATAATAATAATAATAATAATAAAATTTTAAGGTATGCACTTTATCTTATCCTCCCAAAATAAGTAAGACTGGAGGCTACAAAGAAGGATTCTCACACAGGAATGCCTAATACTTATAAAAAGAGACTATCAAGAAGAGCTGCCACAGGCAGAAGTTTTCAGTTTAAGACCTACAGATATTCCTAACCTACACAGGTAGGCTTGGTGTTTGCTAGTACGATTATCCAGCCCTGAGTAACAGAATTAAAGGTTTCTCTATTAGACGCAGAGGTCATACTAGTAAAAGGATTTTTACAAGATCAGATGACATTAAATTATTAAACTGTGTCTTATTGGGAGGGCCAACTGTAACACTTAAAGTTAAATATTAAGTTGACAGTCCTGATAATTGGGGATATTAAAGACTGGTGAGGGAATTTCTATACAGTGACATGTTCCAGCTGCTGCAACATTTATTCAGTACTCATGGTTTTTGTTTCACTCATAGAAGAATCCATTCACAGATGACTTTACAACCTGTTCTTCCCCAACCTGACTTCAAACCGAACTGACTTCTAAAGGGCAACTCATGTCTCTCAACTGACTTCTAATAGTCAACTCATGTCCCTCACGACGAGCCCACTCACGTCACCCTGTCTCAGGAGAGAAGAAGAAAAAATTAGTGATGCCACTCTTTTTACAACAATGGAGAGAAAGATAAATAGACTATCAATATAAATAATTAATTAAGTCAGGTAAAATCAGGGAGATCGGTTTTGGGTGAGTTGTAAAATTTTGGAGACTCTTATCTGAGGGATAAAAATTTCCTCAGTGTTCTTCCCATAATCTATCAAAGATTTGAAAGGGACACAGAGAAAAGGGGGAAATTGTAGACCCAACCTGATCTTTTATTAAAATTGGGAGCCATCATGCCACAAAGCCATGAAAAGATAATTTTGGCTTTACCATAAATTACTTCAAATTCTGAACCTGCGTGGAATGCCTGCCCACGTCTTGAACTCACGCATGCCCAGCTCTCTGACCAGATAGCAGCCCTCTCTGAAACTTTAGTGACACATCATAAATATTTGCCTTCTCTGGCCAGACAACAACCCTCTCTGAGGCTCTAATGGTCCTCATGAATTCTGATGTAGGGACAGCAAAAAAATTGTAAACTACCTTTAATGTGATGTTTATCAGAGTTCTGTTATCTGTAACCCCCCTTTTGTGTAACTTTCTGGGCTATAAAACTGGGCTGTAGGAAAGCTGGGGATGCTGTCTTGTTCCCACCATTTTGGGAGGGAGAGGCAGCACGGCCGGTGGAAATAATAAGCTTAATTTTATTTGATTTTAATTTGAGTCAGTGGTCTTTTCTAGCGTCCTGGTCTAACAGGTAAACACTCCAAAGACGTGGAGCTCTGCCGGCCTAAAGACTTCTTGAGAAACTTCCTCTGAGGTTGGGCACTTGAAATATATGTTGTTGTAAGGAGATTTAGCTTCCTTTCTAGTGACACCATAAAAGCTGGGTCTGCATCTACGTGACCTGGAGGACATGGTTTTTTGTATTCTAATGAACATGAGGCAGCAGTGCTGAATTTTGTATTTATAGGTAAACTGTGGCCACTTGGTGCTCAGTGTCTCCCCGTGTGAACTGTGAAGCCATTTGGTCATCCTCCACTTTTCGTGGTGTTTCTTGCTGCTGCACTGGGAGTTTGGTATTTGCTTCATGAAATACAACGAGTTCAACTGGGACCCAGTATTGGAGGGAGTTCTGTCACTTGTGGTGACAGAGAATGCACCAACCAGGCTTCTATCTCACAAAGCTTGCCCATTTGTCCATAGAAATCTGACTCTGAACTTTGCCCAGAAACCTCTCCATGTAACAAGAAGGGTCTGCTGGCTGCACCATATCAGTCACAAGCCATTTTGAAGGCAATGGAAAATCCTCCTGGCCACACCACAGATGTATTATCACACACCTGCCCACCACTGCAATAGGCCCACTACTCAGCAGGGTCCAACTTACTGGCATCTTTGTTCTACACCATTTTCATGAAACCCCGTCAATCATGGCATTCTCTTGTACACTCATGATCAGGAAAAAGACATCCAAAGATTCTCCAGTGCCACCTGGTTAAGGGAATTTCAAAAATTTTATTGTATTTATTTAGCCATTTTTCATGGATGAAGTTGGAGGCATTGTGGGTTTCAGTTCATTCAGGAACCATTAAATGGTGAGGAAACTCATTTCAATGAAATCTCTGGAGAAATCTCACAGGCAAGTCATCCCATAGAGTGGTCAAAAGGTCACATGAAGCCAGGCCCATTGAGGTCTTCAATGTGACGTCCATGGGTGTTCTGACTGTCAACTATGGCTGCCACATCTTTCAGAATAAAATCATGTGATATCTTAGCTGAGATTCCAAGGCTCTGTGGAAAGTCACCCTTCTTTTTTGATCTCAGTTTCCAAGGGGAAATCCAATGCGTGGCCTCCTAAAATCTGAACACAGTTCATGGCAATATTTCTCTGAGATCAGTTCCAGAACTCAGACTCTAAGGGGAATCACACCAGAGTTCAAGCCCAGGTAGACCCTGTCATCACTTCCAAGCACTACACAAATGACCACAATTAAAACCAAAACACTCCCACAAGGCCCTCATCTTCTTCCATATAGACACTCATCATAACCTGTGGCTGGAGGTTTCCATGAGGGGCTCAGCCCAAGACAGTGTACAAAATAAACTCCCTTGCCCATAATTTGCCTAAAGTCAGGGTTGCCTGGACACCCTTCCTGAGAACCAGGAGTGATCAAATAAGCCTGCCATAAATATTGCTCTGCTTCTCCAATTTGAGGCCTACTGACTCTCGGGTATAGACTCTTTATGTGAATTGGAATCATGAGAAAACCCAAGCACATATGGGCTATCATCGGCAGTGTTTTGAGAACTCATTTGACACAAAGGATCCCTATTTTCACTTGATGGAGGTTAGGAACGTTACAGAGGAAGGCGAGAGACTTCGTCCACAATGACTGCTTTTTTGGCCATTTTGGTTTTGGAAGCACACGTGGGAACTTTCTTTAGATCCATCAGGTGCTGAGAATCTATGCAACAGCCTCACACATGGCCAAGAGTCTGATGCAGACACATTCCTTTCCAAAGCAATTAAGCAAAGAGCAACAGATGATGCCCATTAATTCCCCTTGAAAACCGTTTCCTTCAGGCTTCACAAAGGAGTGGCCTGAGGCAAAGACCTTTCTGACATTCAGGGCAACAGAACAATAGATAAGCAAATGGCCCATTGCAGGGTTTCTGGAATGATATCTGAGTTTTCTGAGATGATCCCATTCCCTTCAGCTATCCAGTACATGGCCATGTCACAGAGCTTGGAGGTGGTACATATCGTGGACACAAAACCCTGAACCTATTCTGGAGAGTGGCCAGAATTCAAGAAGACATACAGGAACTTAGGAAGATAGTAGTTGTTGCCCATCCATTAGGAAAGCCACAGTCCATTCATAAATTGGGCAGGATGAATGCTGTGAAGTTTTCTACTAGACAGGACACATCCATTGATGCATTCTCTTTTCTAATGTCTACAACCACGGACACAGTGGGATAAACAGACATAGAAACACTCGCATTGTCAAAAGACTTACTAGAAACAGTCCACTCCAAATCAAACAAACCGACTTTCCTATATATTCTAAGATCATGAGACAAAACCACAAACTCACACGCACACCCACAAAGTCAACTCCTTCCCCCAAGTAGGTCTGTGACTATCCGGAGTGTCCTCTGACTGATGGGACATACTACGTTTCCCCGAAATGGGCTGTCCTATGTCACATCTGGTCTCCTTGGCCAACACTGTGAAGTTGTCAGGTGCCAGTAGTGAGACACTACCTGCTTTCTCAGGAAAGGCCCCTCTTCAGAGCTCTCCTGGAATTTGGCTATCCTCACATCTGTAGTTACACAGAAAGACCGATTCTGTCCTTGGTAAATCCAAACATGTGTGGCCACTGGGACTGGGACTGGGAATGACTCTGGGTACCTGGCTTCCTGGATCCCAAGTTCAGAGAGTTCCATCACCAAGAAAGTTATATAGGTCACTTCCTTCAGGAACTGAATGAGGTCACTGCCTTGGCAACATCTTTGTCCTAACAGTTGCTTCCAAGTGTCCCAATAGATGGAGGCTGCCCCTACTTCCTGTGACACATTCACAAGTAAGAATGGTATATCAAACATAGGCACCCGTAAACAGCTCTCCACACAAGCCTGGTTTGGTCCATCTTCTCTACATTAAGAAGAGAGAGACTGCTTCAGACACACCCCTTCATCCTGACCTGTTTTTTTTTTTTTTTGTCATGAAAGATGACTTTCGCTCTCTCAGGTCCTTCATAGCTTTCTATATCTTCCCCAGGGTTCACTTCTGCATGGACCTTTGAGGTTCTCAGCAGGTGGAAGATCTCTTACATTTCTATATAAGAACAACTTTGTCCTTGCTTTTCTGTAAAGTTAGGTTGAGGAAACAAAGTATGGTTAGGATTAATAACATGATTGATTTGGGTTAGGAATCATTCTGCTGCATGAATAATGGTATTGGGAACCTGCAATATTTATAAGGATATATAGAGGTGAAATATATGTATGAAAACACAAATCTAGGTAAGATTTGAAGCCCAAAAGGGCATTGGATCCTTGATTGGGATACTTTACTCTGAATTATGTTGTGCACATGTGTCTCAGATAAATCTATACATAATGGCATAGGACCTTGTACCTTGGATAATTGAATGTTGAAGAGAACATCCAGTCAAAAAAGGATAGTTGGTAGGATTAGGAAGATACTTGATAGGATTAGAAAAAAGAGTCAGTATAGGATTTGGACAAAAACTTCCTTAGCAATAGGGTTTCAGGTAGACAGAAAATGTAAATGTCAGCACATTTGAAGAGTCAGTCACAATGATGAACTGGGGAAAATATGTAGGAAAGCAGATATCATTAGAGACATTAGGAAATCAGGCAAATGATGAAGTGATTGATAGGATTAGACATTTTCAACAGGCTTGAGGTTGAATACATAATCTTAGGAAGAAACAAATATGTAGTCACCAATAGGATTGACATTTGAGAGCATTAGGCAACATGGACATGGGTGATTTTCATAATCCATACTCACATTCCATTTAGGCTTTGGTACAATTGTAAGTGTGACTTTGCATTTTGTGGCCAGAATATTACTGTGATAAAATGTATATGTAGATCAGGTGACATGAGTCTTTCTTGCACCATTTCTGGGAGCAATATTTAGAAGAGATATAAATTAGTATTGGGGGCACAAATAGGTGTACCATGTGTGAATATATAATATAACTGATTCCAACTTTAGAAATTGGAATAAATTGATATCTGAAAATACACAGTAAATGTTATATTGATATACCTACATTCATTCCAACAAGTTATACATCTAATGGTAATATTAGGGTTGTGGTTTATCATAAAGTGTGTGAGTTTTGCTTCAAAATTGATTATGGAAATCGAAAATAATGTGTTTGGAAAGAAGTCTCATGAAATGACCAGTCAAAAGCAAGGAGGAATACATGTGTACTGAAGCAGGAAGTGATTGAATGTGTTTCAAATGTCTTTAAATTTGTGAACTTATGGATGAAATGTTTATACTATGATGTACAAAAACTGAAGAAATAGTAATGTACCAGTGTTAAATAAAATGAACGTCAAAATACACATCATGCCCCATTGGAATCTACATGCATTGATGTTAAATTGGGTCAGTTACAGTAGAAATATAAGGATTTGTTTGCACCATTCAGTGAAGTGAGTTTTCAGTACTAGAAAACAAATATGTATTTCAGGTGGATGAATATTTCTGAAAATAATCGTATGAAAATTTGATTATAAAACCACATACATGAGCATGAGTGAATTATTAAGGGAGTGTATAATAAGACACATATATTTTATATTTGGAAAAAAAAATAAAATATATATATATATATATATATATATATATATATATATATATATATATATATATATATCACACAGAGAAACATTAGGAAGTAGCAATATATATGCCAAGCAAAATTCATTGTGAAATATATATCATCCACCGATCCAAAAATATTAATTTTACTGAACATGGATTTATGTATAATGTTGTTCAACTAAAAATCTCACTCATAGTTTGAATTTTCAGTTCCAAAAGCGTTTAGGAGGGGTGATCTCTTCTCATACTTTGTTTCTGCCAAGTTAGCCACCTCACAAAAATGTACGTGTGATACCAGGTATGATTTTATATGTGCATATAAAAATACATGTGCTGAATTGGCTACAGAAAAAAGGAGACAGAAATTCACATATGTGTTAACTTTAAAAACACATGGAGTACTATTTCAACAAACAATTGACAAGATTTATAACTCCTACACTATATCATGCAAAAGGCAAGACCAACTATACACCATGCCTCCTCTGAACTGCTTGTATTAATATTATGTTTGGGTTATTTGTCTCCATCATATTAGGATTAGTAGTCAGAGTCTATTAGGGTATGGGTTACTGACAGGGATTCAGTATTTCGAATGGAAAATTGGAAAATGATTCCAATGTGTATGTAAATATGTGGTACACAAAAATCTTCCCACTCTCATCCAGAACAATACCTTGACAACACCTTCACCCCATGTAAGACACAATTAGAGGAGAAGAGTTAGAAAATCCATGAATACATATCTGGAATGGAATGCGATCAGGAGTTCACAACCTTGGAAGTGTTAGAGGAGTTTCCAAAAGTAAGGGACAGGGTAAACACTTCAAAAACATCGAGGTCTGTTGTCCTAGAGACTTCTTGAGATACTGCCTGTGAGGTTGGGCACTTGAAATATATGTTGTTGTCACGTGCTTTAGCTTCCTTTCTAGTGAAACCATCAACCTGGGTCTGCATCTATGTGACCTGGAGGACATGGTTTCTTATTTTCCATCCGTGGGTGGGCCCCTTGCTTAAGAGCTCTGGCTACTGGACAAATTTTACACAAAGAAGCCTCTAATCTGACTTTTGGGGCCCCTTGAACTATCTACTCCCCACATCACTTGAAAGATCTTTTACCTTAAAAGGGTCTTCAAACCCTCCCTACATCCAGAGTTCTGTCGCTCCTCACTTCCTTTCTGGAAAACTCTAATATTATTTTCCTCCCCTGCTCTGCACTGAACCCTGCCTCACTGCTCCCAATAACTCCCATGTCTCACACACCAACTCAAAATTGCTTGGAAAACTTAGATGATTTCCTCCCCTGTCATTCTTCCATTTTTGAGAGACCACTCACCAAGCCTGACCTTATCTGGTTTACTGACAGCAGTTCCTTTAGGCAGAATGGAACTCATTACTCTGGATACGCTGTATTTTCAGCCACTGAGATTATAGAGGCCAAAGTTTTGCCTTCAGGAACTACAGACCAGCAGGCTGATTTTATAGCATCCACTCGTGCCTGCCTTCTAGCACAAGGCAAATCCCTCACCCTCTAAAATGATTCAAAATATGTCTTCCATATCTTATTATCCCATGCTGCAATTTGAAAGAAGCGAGGCCTACTTACCACCAAAGGTAATGCGATCACTAATTCAGCTCTTATAACCAATCTGATAGAGGCCTCCCACTTACCCACCCAGTTGGGAGATGTCCATTGTAGGTCCCATCAGAAGGATGGCTCTCTTATCACTGAGGGCAATGCCAAAGCTGACCAGGTGGCACGAATGGCTGCTACCACTTCCAATCATGGCCCCCATGGTGGACATATAATGGCCACTTTAGACAGCTCATCTGAAGCCCCTACTTCTTTCAGTAAGAACAAGCATCTTTTCAAGTTCCTTCATACTCTATTCCTTTCCAATTCTCAGTCTTTGACCCTCTTTTTACAGAGTTTCTTCTTCCTCACTCCCTCTGACAAGCCATGCTACAGAATATAGCCTCTAATTGTCAGATCTGTCAGCGGACCAACCCTCATACTCCTTTAAGGCCCAAACGTTTCCCTTCCCAACAAGCCCGGGGACACATTCCCTCTGCTGACTGGCAGGTAGACTTCACCAACATGCCCACAGTATGGCACACTAAATACCTCCTTGTCTTTGTGGACACTTTCTCTGGTTTGGTTGAGGCATTTCCCACTTCCAATAAAAAGGCTTCCACTTTAGCTTCAATCTTACTGACAGACATCATCCCCAGGTTTGGTATGCCCACTTCCCTACAATATGACAATGGCCCTGAGTTTACTTCTAGGATCACACAAAAGGTCTCTCAAGCCCTCTCCTTCAAGTGGCATTTCAACTGTCCATATTTCCCCCAGGCTTCAGGGAATGTGGAAAGGGTAAATCGTACTCTAAAGGAAGTCCTTACCAAATTGACAATGGAATTAAACTTAGACTGGGTCAAACTCCTTCCCTTGGCTTTGCTTCGAATCAGAGCTCTCCCTAAGAAACCATCTTTACTGTCTCCTTTTGAGATAATGTATGAAAGACATCTTATAACCCCTGCGTTGGTCATTTCACAAGGACCTCTCACCCGAGATTTGTCTTTGCCTCTCTTGCTTCATCTCCGCTCGGAACTCTGGAAATATCAGGACTGGCTTCTTCCGGACCCAGTCTCCTCTCCAAACACTCCTCCCTTAACACCTGTTAGTCTAGTCAATTATAATACCCCAGAGGAGAAAGGGACTCTTGCCCCAAAATGGGAAGGCCCCTATCCTGTCATTCTCTGTACCCCCACCGCCGCCAAACTCTCCTTACCAGACAACCGTCACACTCCCTGGAATCACATGTCTAGGTTGAAGCCACATCACCAGGAGGCCCCACATGCTGACGACAGGGCCACCCCAGAGGAACTCCAAGAATCACCTCCTGAACCTCCCCTTTACTCCTGCTCTCCACACCCATCTCACCCATTTAAGTTGCGGCTCACACGGTTTTCCTTGCAGCCCAATTCCTCTTAAAGAAGGCACAATGAGCTCTCCCAACACCCTAGTCTTCTCTAACTGCTTGTTTTTTGTGCTCTGCTTATTTTCTGTGCTCTGTCAGGACTGGTCTTTACCCTCCTCACCTACCATGCATTTATTCACTCTTCGGGAACGATACTCAGAACATGGCATGCAGACGGTCTGCGGAGTGGATGCAACTACTTGCTTCATCCACAACTGCACCTCTATTTCCCTAAAATTGTCACCTTCAAGGACCTTCGTCCCTGGTAGCTGGAACTGGCCTTTCATTTGCTTCCTTTTTGATCAAACAAAAGATTATTGTCATTGGTGGCCTGAGATATATAATGGGTGCCCCTATTGGTCATGCAGGTTCCATGATGAACGTGGTAGCTATTCTTACCACTCACTCGGTTACCCTGAAGGGTGGACTTCTAGTTACATAAAGTGACATAAAGGCTCTTCATCCAATAACAATGGATGGTATACTTTAGATAAACCTGACCCCAAGGCCAAACGTTGGGGCTATGTTGAGTTTGCTGTCTATGCTCACACAACCTCAGTCAGACCCACAGGGTGGATGACTATTGGCCGCACCCTGATTACGCCACCTAAGGCAACCATCCAGGTAGTCGAACACATTAAGGACTCAGAATCAAAACTTCGAGATTGTATCCATAGCTCATCCAAAGAGGATTCAGAGCCTTCAACCCCCTCAGGTCCCTCTCCCACATGGCTCAATTTGCTACACCAAACGTTTTGATTATTAAACTCCACCCGTCTTTCTTTGCCTACTTCTCAGTGCTTTCTCTGTGCTTCACTTTGTCGTCCACTTCTAGCAGCAGTCCCATTAGCGGCAGAAAATATTCCAGCAAAACCCTACAATTTCTCTAAAAAGGACAAACCCTACATGTGACACGTAACCCACTGTGGGAAAGTTATTCCACCAATACTTTATTTCCTTTCATCTGTTTCCACCTGCCAATAATGAATCCTTTACCCGTTTGTTCCTTGAGCTACAACACCCCATAGAGCCCTGTGTTTAGGCAACCTGAACATTTCCTCTGGTGTAATGGGTCTTTAAGTACCTCAACGATCAATGTCTCTGGCACCTGTTTCTTGGTTACTGTAGTTCCTCAGCTATCTTTGTATACTCCCACCGAATTCCGACAGTTGGCCCTACCTTCCCGCACCCGTAAGGTAGTCTTTCTGCCGGTTCTGGTAGGCCTCATTTTAACAACCTCAGTGACGAGTCTCGGACTCTCTGGTGGAGCTATAGGTCATGCTCTATGGGCATCCAATGACCTTCAACAAAAACTGCAGGAAACACTCAATACCATGGCTGAGTCTCTGGGTTCCTTGCAGTGGCAGGTTACATCATTGGCACAAGTGGCTTTACAGAACCAAAGGGCAATTGATCTTCTCACTGCAGAAAAAGGGGTTACATGCCTATTCCTCAGAGAGGAATTTTGCTATTATGTTAATGAATCTGGGCTAATAAAAAAATGTTGTTAAATTGCAGGAATTATCGATCGAATTTCTCAAACATACCTCCTCCAATCCCATCATAGGGTTCTTCCAATCCTATCTTGCCATGTACTTACTACATATCTTGGGGCCCCTTATTGGGATGCTCCTTTTTGTGCTCTCTTGCCCTGCAAAATGAAGTGCCCTCAAACCCAACTGCAAAAAATTCCTAATCAAACTTTCAACCAGCTTTTGCTTAGGCACTACCAGCCTCTGATGACCGATGAACCCCCAACATCTCCAAGAGAACAGTAACTCAGTGATGAAGCTCACTACCAGGCATGATGGAATGCAATGGGTATCAGACAGCGGGAGACAACGAGCTCTGAGAACCTCTTAATCTGCCATCCTGGATTCATGAGTCTTTACCACCTTCTAAGATTTCTCATGGCCCTTGGCCTCTTCTATGTCAGTCCCCCAACATGGAACTTCTGCCAAAAAATGACATTTCCTTTAATTTTTATCTTCATTCTGTTTTTATTTGCTCTGATCTTCTTCAGGTGCTGGTGACGCCATGTCCAGGCAACACTTCCAGTATTTCCTAGAGTCTCTGTTACAGGACCAGTGGCTGATACCAACAATCTCTTCCATCCAGGACTAGTTCCATGCCATCGACAACTTTGGCTTCAGGGAACATTCATTGACTTCACCCCTACGAAAGTAGCTGTCTATAGCCACTGGGTTTTATTTCTGGCTGCCATGATAATCCCAAACCTGCTCCATGAGCATTCCTCCACTTCTCTTTCTAGGCCCCACACCACCCCGACACAGCAGGAAGCAGCCGGGTCTGACAAATGACGCCCCACTTCCTAAGAAAACAAAAAGGGTGGAATGTTGGGAAAAGAATAAATGGCAGCCATACCCCAGAGAAAAACCTCAACATGGCGCCTAAGGACTTCTTCTTCCTACCTTCTTCATTTCTGCAGTGGCGCAAAAAGTTCCCACCCTTGTGAACTCTCACGTCAGCGCCAATTTCAAATCTCACTTGTGGGGAACCTTAGCCCCAATGAGAACTAATTCCTGGGCTCTGGAGCTGATATCTGAAAGAACTTGCCAATAAACGGGTTGCTGCCATTTATCTAAGCCCTACCATCTCCCCCTTAGTTCTATATAAGCACACAGCTTTGAGCAATAAAATTGGAATTCTCCCGGTGAAGTGTCATTGCGTGGGGAATTATTTCACTCATGATCAGCAACAGGATATCCAAAGGTTCTCCAGTGCCACCTGGTCATGGGAATTTCAGAAATTTGATGGTATTTATTTAGCCATTTTTGAAGGATGAAGTTGGAGTCACTGTACGTTTCAATTAATGCAGGAACCATTATGTGGTGAGGAAGCTCATTTAAATTAAAACTCTGGAGAAATCTCACAGGCAAGGCTTCCCAAAGAGTGGCCAAAAGGTCACATGAAGCCAGGATCATTGAGGTCTACAATATGAGTTCCATATGTGTTTAGATTCTCAACTATGGCTGCCAAGTCTTTCAGAATAAAATCATGTGATATCCTGGCTGAGATTCTCACTGCACTGTGGAAAGACACCCTGGCACTCGATCTCAGTTTTCAAGGGAGGCTTCTCATGCGTGGCCTCCTAAAATCCCAACACATTTCATGGCAATACTTCTTTGAGGTAAATTCCAGAACTCAGTCTCTAAGAGGAATCATGCCAGAGTTCAAGCCCTGGTGGATCCAGTTATCTCTTCCAACCGCCAAACAAATGACCACAATTAAAACCAAACACTCCCACATGCCCTCATCTTCTTCCATATAGACACTTATCATAACCTCTGGCTCAAGTTTTTCATGAGGGGTGCAGCCCAAGACAGTGTCAAAAATAAGCTCCCTTGCCCCTCATTTGCCTAAAGTCAAGGTGGCCTGGACACCCATCCGGTGAACCAGGAGTGATCAGATAGGCTAGCTGTTAATACTGCTCTGCATCTCCAATTTGAGGCCTACTGACTGTCAGGTATAGATTCTTTATATGATTTGGAGCCATGAGAAAACCCAAAAACCTATGGGCTAGCCTCTGCAGGGCTGTGCATAACTCATTTGACCCAAAGGATCCGTATTCTCACTTGATGGTGGTCAGGAACCTTACAAATGAATGCGAGAGACTTCATTCACAATAATTGCTCTTTTGGCCATTTTGGTTTTGGATGCACACATGGGATCTCTCTTTATATCCATCAGGTGCTGAGAATCTAAGCCACAACCTCACACAGGGCCAAGAGGCTGATTTAGACACATCCCTTTCCAAAGCAATTAAGCAAAGAGCCACAGGTGGTGCCCATTCATTTTCATTTGAAAACTGTTTTCTTCAGGCTTCACAAAGGGGTGGCCTGAGGCAAAGACCTTCCTGACATTCAGGGAAACAGAACAATTGATAAGCAAAAGGCCGAAAGCATGGTTTCTCCACTGAGACTTTCTTGGTCACACTGATATCTGTGTTTTCTGAGATGCTTGCCATTCCCTTCAGCTATCCAGGACATGGCAATGTCACAGAGCTTGGAGGTGGTACATATTTTGGACACAAAACCATGAGAATATTCTGGAGAGTGGTGAGAATTCTGGAAGAAACAGGAACTTAGGAAGGTAGCAGGTGTTGCCCATGGATAAGGCAAGCTGCAGTCCATTCATAAATTGGGCAGGATAAATGCCGGGAATCTTTCTACTATACAGGACATATCAATTGTTGCATTCTATTTTCTAATGTCTACAACCACGGACACAGTGGGATACACAGGCATAGAAACACTTGCCTTGTCCAACGACTTACTAGAAGAAGTCCACTCCAAATCAAACAAACCGTCTTTCCTACCTATTCTCAGATCATGAGACAAAACCACAAAATCACACCCACACCCACAAAGACACCTCCTTCCCCCATGTAACTCTGTGACTATCCGGAGTTTCCTCTGAGTGGTGGGCCATACTATGTTCCCCCAAAATGGCCTGTCCTAACTCAGATCTGGTCTCCTTGGCCAACTCTGTGAAGTTGTCAGGAGCCTGCGATGAACCACTACCTACTTTCTCAGGAAAGGCCCCTATGCAGAGCTCTCCTGGTATTTGGCCATCCTCACATCTGTAGGTACCAAGAAAGACTGACACTCTCCTTGGTAAATTCAAACAAGTGAGCCTACTGGGTCTGGGACTGGACTGGCTCTGGGTGCCTGGCTTCCTGGATCCCAAGTTAAGAGAGTTCCATCACCAAGGAAGTGAGGTAGATCACTTCTTCAGGAACTGAATGAGGTCATTGCCTTGACAACCACTTTGTCCTAACAGTTGCTTTCAAGAGTCCCATGAGATGGAGGCTGCCCCTACTTCCTGTGACACTTTCACAAGTTAGAATGGTATATAAACCATGGGCACCCGGGAACAGCTCTCCACCTAGCACTGTTTTGGTCCATCTTCTCTACATTAAGAAGAGAGAGGCTGATTCATACACATCCCTTCATGATGACAAGGTTGTTTGCCATAGAAGATGACTTTTCTCTCTCAGGTCTTTCATAGCTGCCTACATC
The DNA here is from genome assembly GCF_048772815.1 of Callospermophilus lateralis. Classification (NCBI taxonomy): domain Eukaryota; kingdom Metazoa; phylum Chordata; class Mammalia; order Rodentia; family Sciuridae; genus Callospermophilus; species Callospermophilus lateralis. The sequence goes on from NW_027513577.1 coordinate 98,434, forward strand.
TTCTCAAGGGATCATTTCTGCATGGACCTTTGATGTTCTCAACAGCTGGAACATGCCCTACTTCCTGTATTTTAAGAGCAACCCTGTCCCTGCTGTTCTGTAAAGTTCGATTGAGAGAACAATGTATGGTTTTGGGTTAGTAACATGTTCAATTTGGGGTTAGGAATCCATCTGCATGACGAATAATGGTATTGGGAAACTATGATATTTACAAGAATATATAGGTGAAATATAAGTATAAAAACAGAAATCTATGGAAGATATGAAGTCCAGAAGGGCATTGGGCCCTTAATTGGTACACTTAGCTTTGAATTATTTAAGGGAAATTGCTTGTAAATGAAAGGAGACCCTCAGATAAATCTATATACAATGGCATAGGAGCTTGTACCTTGGATGATTGAATGTCGAAGAGAACATCCACTCAAAAATGGATAGTCGGTAGGATTAGGAAGATAGTCAGTAGGTTTACAAAGAACAGTGAGAATAGGATTTAGACCAAAAGTTCTTAAGCAATAGGGTTTCAGGTAGACAGTGAATGTAAATGTCAGCACAAGTGAAGAGTCAGTCACAATGATGAACAGGGGAAAATATGTAGGAAAATAGATATAAATAGAGACATTACTAAATCAGGCAAAGTATAAAGTGAGTGATAGGATTAGACATTTTCAACAGGCTTGAGGTTGAATATATAATCTTAGGAAGAAACAAAAATGTAGTCACCAATAAGATTGACATTTGAGAGCAATAGGCCACCTGGACATGGAAGGTTTTAGTAATCCATGCTCACTTTCCATTTAGGCTTTGGTACAAACTTAAGGGTGACCTTTGATTTTTTTGTACAGAATATTACTGTGATAAAATGTATATATAGATCAGGTGACATGAGTATTTCTTCCACCATTTTTTGAGGAATATTTTGAAAACGTATAAATTAGTATTGAGGGTAAAAATAGGTGTACCCTGTGTCTATGAATATAGAGATAATGCATGAATAGATCATACAGTTAATAAATAATATAACTGGTTCCCCTTTAAATAATGTATTGAATTGATATCTGAAAATATATAAGAAATCATATATTTTTTTTAATTAATTTTTATTGTAGGTTGTTCAAAACATTACATAGTTCTTGATATATCATATTTCACACTTTGATTCAAGTGGGATATGAGCTCCCATTTTTACCCCATATACAGATTGCAGAATCACATCAGTTGCAGAACCATTGATTTACATATTGCCATTCTGGTGTCTGTTGTATTCTGCTGCCTTTTCTATCCTCTACTATCGCCCCTCCCCCCTCCCCTCCCCTCTTCTCTCTCTACCCCCTCTACTGTAGTTCATTTCTCCCCCTTATATTTTCCTCCTTTCCCCTCACATCCTCTTGTATGTAATTTTGTATACCCCTAAGGGTCTCCTTCCATTTACATGCAATTTCCCTTCTCTCTCCCTTTCCCTCCCACCTCTCATCCCTCTTTAATGTTAACCTTCTTCTCATGCTCTTCGTCCCTACTCTGTTCTTAGTTACTCTCCTTATATCAAAGAAGACATTTGGCATTTGTTTTTAAGGGATTGGCTAGCTTCACTTAGCATAATCTGCTCTAATGCCATCCATTTCCCTCCAAATTCTATGATTTTGTCATTTCTTAATGCAGAGTAATACTCCATTGTGTATAAATGCCACATTTTTTTAATCCATTCGTCTATTGAAGGGCATCTAGATTGGTTCCACAGTCTTGCTATTGTGAATTGTGCTGCTATGAACATGGATGTAGCAGTGTCCCTATAGTGTGCTCTTTTTAGGTCTTTAGGGAATAGACCGAGTAGGGGAATAGCTGGATCAAATGGTGGTTCCATTCCGAGCTTTCCAAGAAATCTCCATACTGCTTTCCAAATTGGCAGCACCAATTTGCAGTCCCACCAGCAATGTACAAGAGTACCCTTTTCCCCACATCCTCGCCAGCACTTGATGCTGTTTGACTTCCTAATGGCTGCCAATCTTACTGGAGTGAGATGGTATCTTAGGGTGGTTTTGATTTGCATTTCTCTGACTGCTAGAAATGGTGAGCATTTTTTCATATACTTGTTGATTGATTGTATGTCCTCCTCTGAGAAATTTCTGTTCAGGTCCTAGGCCCATTTGTTGATTGGGTTATTCGTTATCTCATTGTCTAATTTTTTTAGTTCTTTGTATATTCTGGATATTATGGCTCTGTCTGAAGTGTGAGGAGTAAAGATTTGTTCCCAGGACGTAGGCTCCCTATTTACCTCTCTTATTGTTTCTTTTGCTGAGAAAAAACTTTTTAGTTTGAGTAAGTCCCATTTGTTGATTCTAGTTATTAACTGTTGTGCTATGGGTGTCCTATTGAGGAATTTGGAGCCCGACCCCACAGTATGTAGATCATAGCCAACTTTTTCTTCTATCAAATGCCATGTCTCTGATTTGATATCAAGTTCCTTGATCCACTTTGAGTTAATTTTGTGCATGGCGAGAGAAAGGGATTCAGTTTCATTTTGTTGCAAATGGATTTCCAGTTTTCCCAACACCATTTGTTGAAGATGCTATCCTTCTTCCATTGCATGCTTTTAGCCCCTTTATCGAATATAAGATAGTTGTAGTTTTGTGGATTGGCTTCTGTGTCCTCTATTCTGTACCATTGGTCCACCCGCCGGTTTTGTTACCAGTACCATGGTGTTTTTGTTACTATTGCTCTGTAGTATAGTTTGAAGTCTGGTATAGCTATCCCGCCTGATTCACACTTCCTGCTTAGCATTGTTTTTGCTATTCTGGGTCTTTTATTTTTCCATATGAATTTCATGATTGCTTTCTCTATTTCTACAAGAAATGCCGTTGGGATTTTGATTGGCATTGGATTAAACCTATAGAGAACTTTTGGTATTATCGCCATTTTGATGTTGTTACTTCTACCTATCCATGAACAGGGTATATTTTTCCATCTTCTAAGATCTTCTTCTATTTCTTTCTTTAGGGTTCTGTAGTTTTCATTGTATAAGTCTTTCACCTCTTTTGTTAGGTTGATTCCCAAGTATTTTACTTTTATTGAGGATATTGTGAATGGGGTGGTTGTCCTCATTTCCATTTCAGAGGATTTGTCGCTGATATACAGGAATGCCTTTGATTTATGCGTGTTGATTTTATAGCCTGCCACTTTGCTGAATTCATTTATTAGCTCTAATAGTTTCTTTGTAGACCCTTTTGGGTCTGCTAGGTATCGAATCATGTCATCTGCAAATAGTGATAATTTGAGTTCTTCTTTTCTATTTTTATGCCTTTATTTTTTTTCGTCTGTCTAATTGCTCTGGCCAGTGATTCGAGAACTATGTTGAACAGAAGTGGTGAGAGAGGGCATCCCTGTCTTGTTCCAGATTTTAGAGGTAATGCCTTCAGTTTTTCTCCATTCAGAATGATGCTAGCCTGAGGCTTAGCATAGATTGCTTTTACAATATTGAGGTATGTTCCTGTTATCCCTAGTTTTTCTAGAGTTTTGAATATAAAGGGATGCTCTACTTTGTCGAATGCTTTTTCCACATCTATCGAGATGATCATATGGTTCTTATTTTTAAGCCTATTGATGTGGTGAATAACATTTATTGATTTCCGTATATTGAACCAACCTTGCATCCCAGGGATAAATCCTACCAGATCATGTTGCACAATTTTTTTGATATGTTTTTGTATCCGGTTCGCCAGAAGTTTATTGAGGATTTTTGCATCTAGGTTCATTAGAGATATTGGTCTGTAGTTTTCTTTCTTTGAAGTGTCTTTGTCTGATTTAGGAATCAGGGTGATGTTGGCCTCATAGAATGAATTTGGAAGTTCTCCCTCTTTTTCTATTTTCTGAAATAGCTTGAAAAGTATTGGTATTAGTTCCTCTTTAAAGGTTTTGTAAAACTCTGCTGTATACCCATCCGGTCCTGGGCTTTTCTTAGTTGGTAGTCTTTTGATGGTATCTTCTATTTCCTCAATTGATATTGGTCTATTTAGGTTGTCAATATCCTCCTGACTCAATCTGGGCAAATCATATAACTTAAGAAATTTATCGATGCCTTCACTATCTTCTATTTTGTTGGAGCATAAGGATTCAAAATAATTTCTGATAATCTTCTGTATTTCTGAAGTGTCTGTTGTGATATTGCCTTTTTCATCCCGTATGCTGGTAATATGAGTTCTCTCTCTTCTTCTCTTCGATAGCGTGGCTAAGGGTCTGTCGATTTTTTTTATTTTTTCAAAGAACCAACTTTTAGTTTTGTCAATTTTTTCTATTGTTTCTTTCATTTCGATTTCATTAATTTCAGCTCTGATTTTAATTATTTCTTGTCTTCTACTTTTTTTGCTTTTGTTTTTCTCTTCTTTTTCTAGGATTTTGAGTTGAAGTATTAGATCATTTAATTGTTGGTTTTTTCTTTTTTTAAGGAATGAACTCCAAGCAATAAATTTTCCTCTTAGAACTGCTTTCAATGTGTCCCATAGATTCCAATATGTTGTGTCTGTGTTTTCATTTATCTTTAAGAATTTTTTAATTTCCTCCTTGATGTCTTCTATAACCCATTGATCATTCAGTAACCTATTGTTCATTCTCCAAGTGATGCATGATTTTTCCTTATTTCTTTTATCGTTAATTTTCAATTTCATTCCATTATGATCAGTTAAGATGCATAGTATTATCTCTACTCCTTTATATTGTCTAAGAGTTGCCCTGTGACATAATATATGATCTATTTTTGAGAAGGATCCATGTGCTGCTGAGAAAAAAGTGTAACTGCTTGATGTTGGGTGGTATATTCTATATATGTCAATTAAGTCTAGGTTATTAATTGTGTTATTGAGCTCTATAGTTTCCTTATTCAACTTTTGTTTGGAAGATCTGTCCAGTGGTGAGAGAGGTGTGTTGAGTCTCCCATGATTATTGTATGGTGGTCTATTAGACTCTTGAACTTGAGAAGTGTTTGTTTGATGAACATAGCTGCACCATTGTTTGGGGCATATATATTTATGATTGTTATGTCTTGTTGGTGTATGGTTCCCTTGAGAAGTATGTAGTGTCCATCTTCATCTCTTTTGATTAACTTTGGCTTGAAATCTATTTTATTTGATATGAATATGGACACTCCTGCTTGTTTCCGAAGTCCATATGAGTGATATGATTTTTCCCAACCTTTCACCTTCAGTCTAAGTATGTCTTTTCCTATCAAATGCGTCTCCTGAAGGCAGCATATTGTTGGGTCTTGTTTTGTGATCCATTCTACTAGCCTGTGTCTCTTAATTGGTGAGTTTAAGCCATTAACATTTAGGGTTATTATTGAGATATGGGTGTTCTTCCAGCCATATTGGTTTATTTATGTTACTAAACATGGTTTGTTTTCCTCTTTGATTATCCCCCCCCCTTCACTGTACTACCTCCCGCTGTTGGTTTTCATTGACATTTTCCATTTCCTCTTCCTGTAATATTTTGCCGAGGATGTTTTGAAGAGATGGTTTTCTAGCTGCAAATTCTTTTAACTTTTGTTTATCATGAAAGGTTTTAATTTCATCTTCCATCCTGAAGCTTAATTTCACGGGATACACAATTCTTGGTTGTAACCCATTTTCTTTTAGTGTATGAAATATGTTATTCCAGGATCTTCTAGCTTTCAGAGTCTGTGTTAAAAGATCAGCTGTTATCCTGATTGGTTTACCCCTAAATGTAATCTGCTTCCTTTCTCTTGTAGCTTTTAAAATTCTCTCCTTATTCTGTATGTTGGGCATCTTCATTATAATGTGTCTAGGTGTGGATCTCTTATGATTTTGCACATTTGGCATCCTGTAGGCTTCTAGGATTTGGGATTCTGTCTCATTCTTCAAGTCTGGGAAGTTTTCTCGTATTATTTCGTTGAATAGATTGCTCATTCCTTTGGTTTGGACCTCAATACCTTCCTGTATCCCAATGACTCTTAAGTTTGGTCTCTTTATGTTATCCCATATTTCTTGAATGTTCTGCTCATGGTTTCTTAACAGCTTTGCTGAGCTGTCTATGTTCTTCTCCAGTTGAAATACTTTGTCTTCATTGTCTGATGTTCTATCTTCTAAGTGTTCTACTCTGCTGGTAGTATTCTCAATTGAGTTTTTATGTTGGTTTATTGTTTCCTGCATTTCCAGGATTTCTGTTTGTTTGTTTTTTATAACCTCTATCTCCCTGAATAATTGATCTTTTGCTTCTTGGATTTGTTTATGTAATTCATTGTCGAAGTGGTCGAAGTGGTCTTTCATTGTCTGATTTTGCTGTCTAATGTCTTCCTTGAGACTCCAGATCATCTGAAGCATGTATATCCTGAATTCTTTATCTGACATTCCATCTGCTGCAGATATTACCTCTTCTAAAGTTGAATTGACCTGCATTGCTTGTGGTCCTTTTCTTCCTTGTCTTTTCATACTGATCGCGTTTCTTTCTGCTTGGTGAAACTGTTGTGTTATTGATTTTTCCCCCTATATATTTATATTGCTTTTGTATAGCTGCATCGTCTCCCTTGCAGGCTTTGGCGGTGGTTCTGCCCCTCCTTCAATTGAGGCAATGTGCCTACCACGCCGGGAGGCCGCTGTGCCTGTACTTTCGATGGGCCTGTTCTTTCGGTGGTCACAGGTCCGCCTACCTTGCAGGAGTGAGCAGCGGTTTTGCCCCTCCGCTGGCCACTAGGCCTGTTCTGTCTGTCGGTTGCAGGTATGTCTACCTAAAAGGCGCTGGTGGCGGCTCTGCCCCTCCCCCAACCGGGGTGATGTATCTGGCGGGCCACTGGGCCTGTTTTGTCGGTGGTCACGGTTCCGCCTACATTGCACGTGCGTGGAGCAGCTGTGTCCCTCTGAGAGTTGCTGAGCCTGACCTGCCGGTGGATGGCAAGTCTGCCTACCTTGCAGGCGCAGGGGTGGCTCTGCCGCTCCGCGGGTCACTGGGCCTGATCTGCTGGTGAGTTGCAGGTCTGCCTAACTTGCAGGCGCCCGGCGGCTCTGCCCCTCCCCCAACCGGGGCGGGGCGATGTGTCTGGCCGGCCGCTGGGCCTGTTCCGTTGGTGGTCATGGTTCAGCCTACCTAGCAGGCACGTGGGGCAGCTGTGTCCCTCCGCAGTTTTTTGGGCCTGACCTGTCGGTGGGTCGCAGGTCTGCCTACCTTGTAGGCTCGGGGGGTGGCTCTGCCGCTCTGTGGATTGCTGTGCCTGTTCTGCTGGTGGGTCGCGGGTCCGCCTACCTTGCAGGCACCCGGCGCCTCTGCCCCTCCCCCAACCGGAGCTATGTGTCTGGCGGTCCACTGGGCCTCTTTTGTCGGTGGTCACGGTTCCGCCTACCCTGCACGCGCGTGGAGCAGCTGTGTCTCTCTGAGAGTTGCTGGGCCTGACCTGTCGGTGGGTGGCAAGTGCGCCTACCTTGCAGGCCCGGGGGTGGCTCTGCCGCTCCGCGGGTTGCTGGGCCTGATATGCTGGTGAGATGCAGGTCTGCCTAACTTGCAGGCGCCCGGCGGCTCTGCCCCTCCCCCAACCGGGGTGGGGCAATGTGTCTGGCCGGCCTCTGAGCCTGTTCTGTTGGTGGTCAGTGTTCTGCCTACCTAGCAGGCTCGTGGGGCAGCTGTGCCCCTCCGCAGTTTGTTGGGCCTGACCTGCCGGTGGGTGGCAAGTGCGCCTATCTTGCAGGCCCGGGGGTGGCTCTGCCGCTCCACAGTTGCTGGGCCTGATCTGCTGGTGAGTCGCAGGTCTGCCTACCTTGCAGGCGCCCGGCTGCTCTGCCCCTCCCCCAACCAGGGCGGGGCGATGTATCTGGCCGGCCTCTGGGCCTGTTCTGTCGGTGGTCAGGGTTCTGCCTACCTAGCAGGCTCGTGGGGCAGCTGTGCCCCTCCGCAGTTTGTTGGGCCTGACCTGCCGGTGGGTGGCAAGTGTGCCTACCTTGCAGGCCCGGGGGTGGCTCTGCCGCTCCGCGGTTGCTGGGCCTGATCTGCTGGTGATTCGCAGGTATGCCTAACTTGCAGGCGCCCGGCGGCTCTGCCCCTCCCCCAACCTGGGCGGGGCGATGTGTCTGGCCGGCCGCTGGGCCTGTTCTGTTGGTGGTCACGGTTCAGCCTACCTAGCAGGCACGTGGGGCAGCTGTGCCCCTCCGCAGGTTTTTGGGCATGACCTGCCGGTAGGTCACAGGTCTGCCTACCTTGTAGGCTCGGGGGGTGGCTATGCCGCTTTGTGGATTGCTGTGCATTTTCTGCTGGTGGGTCGCGGGTCCGCCTACCTTGCAGGCGCCCGGTGGCTCTGACCCTCCCCCAACCGGAGGGATGTGTCTGGCGGTTCACTGGGCCTGTTTTGTCGGTGTTCACAGTTCCGCCTACCTTGCACACGCGTGGAGCAGCTGTTTCATTAGTGCCTGGGCACACTCTTCTTGTTGGCCTCCCTCAGGCCCTAAGTTTGTAGAGCTTGGGGCTGAGAAACCCCAGCCAATTTGCTTACCTTCTGGTAGCCACGCCCCCGTATCTGGTGCAAGAGACCTCAGTTGTCAGCACTGGTGGGAGCGGTAGCTGGGAGACCCGCGCCGTGCAGCTACCGCCGGCTCCTGTGCCAGTGCTGCCTCCGGGTTTTCTTGACTACCACGCCGGCAGGTCGCTGGACCTGTTACGGGCCCGGGCGGCGGCTCTGTTCGGCCCCTCTGGCCTCCACAGTATTCAGCAGGACCCGGACCGAGAAACAGTTTCCGCGGGTTCTTTATCACCGGGCCAAAACAGTTCCGGGAGCCAGAATTCGGCCTCTCCGGACTTGGTGCATGCTCCAACAGGAGCAGGCTCCAAGAAGCAGTTTCAGCGGGTTCTATAGCCCTGGGCCAGAGCAGCTCCGGGAGCTGGAACTCCGACACTCCGGGCTCGGTGCGTGTTCTGATAGGAGCAGGCTCCAAGAAGCAGTTTCCGCGGGTTATTTAGCACTAAGTCTGAGCAATTTGTCTGCGAGATGCAGACAATTGTCAGCCTGAAATTACCTGTTCTATAGCTGAAAGAGCTGCAATCAGTCGAAAACAAGGATGGTGACGTCAGCTCTCCAAGATGGTGGCCGCTGGCTTCCTCCGTGGTCTGACCGGTGTGGAGAACCAACCTGGACCGTTTCCTTTCCCTGTCTCCAACCCAGAATTCAGCTCCGAGCTCAGCAAATGCCTAGCTGACAGGAGCCCACAGAATCAGCATTGCTGTATCTCTGCGCCACCAGCCTGTCATTTCCCAGCGCGCGCCGCAGACTCCAGCCATGGGGTGATCTGCCGAACAAGCAGCGCTCCATACAGACGGACAGATCGCTCGCATTTGAGCCCCTGAAGCTGATCCTCGTGCGATGAAAATCCTTCCACTAGGTTTTGGAGCACCCCAATTTTGCTGGAAATTCCTAACAAGAGAGCTTTTAGCCGTTCTAACTCGTCATTTTCCCTCACAGTGACGCAGTACACGGAGTTACTGCACTCCCTTTGCGGCCATCTTGCCTCTCAAGAAATCATATATTGATATAGAATCATTCATAACAACTAGTTATACATCTAATTGTAATCCTAGGCTTATGGTTTATCATGAAGAGTGTGTGAGTTTTGCTTCAAAAGTGATTATGGAAATCAAAAATAATGTGTTTTGAAAGAAGTCTCATGAAAAGACCAGTTTGAAACATGGCGGAACACGTGTTTTCTGAAGCAGAAAGTGATTGAAAGTGAAATATATGCCTATAAATTTGTGAACTTGTGGATGAAATATATATCCTATAATGTGCATAAACTGAAGAAATAGTAATGTACCAGTGTTGAAATAAAAATGACCCTCAAAATACTTATCATGTCCCATAGGAATCTACTTGCATTGATGTGAAACTGGATCAGTTACTGTAGAAATATTAGGATTCATATGCACCATTCACTGAAGTTAGTTTTCAATACTAGGAAAAAAATACGTATATCAGGTGAATGAATATTTCTGAGAATAATCTTGTGAAAAGTTTTTTATAAATCCACATACATATTCATGAATGAATTTAGGGAGTGTATAATAAGACACATATATTAAATATTTTGAAATATCTGGAGAGAATATATATATATATATATATATATATATATATATATATATATAACCACACGCAGATTTTAAAAATTAGCAATATATATGCCAATCGAATTACACCGTGAAATACATATCATCCACAGATCCAAAAATATTCATTTTACTGGATATGGATTTAAGTATAACTTTTTTCAACTAGGAAGCTCACCCATAGTTTGAATTTTCAGTTCAAACAGCGTTTAGGAGGAGTGATCTCTTCTCACACTTTGTATCTGCCAAGTTATGTAACTCACAAGAATGTACGTGTGATACCAGGTAGGATTCTAAATGTGCATATAAAAATACATGTGCTGAATAGAATACAGAGAAAGGGAGACAGGAATTCACATATTTGTTAACTGTAAAAGCACATGGAAAACTATTTCAACAAAAAATTTACTAGATTTATAACTCCTACCCTATATAATGCAAAAGGCAAGTCCAAGTATACAACGTGCCTCCTCTGAACTGCTTGTATTTCTATTCTGTTTCGGTTATTTTTCTCCATCATATTAGGATTAGTATTCAGAATCTAGTAGGGTATGTGTTAGTGTCAGGGATTCAGTATATCAAATGTAAAATAGAAAAATGAAACCAATGTGTATGCAAATATGTGCTAAACAAAATCTTCCCACTCTCATCCAGAACAATTCCTTGACATTTCCTTCCCCCAAAGTAAGACACAATTAGAGGAGTAGAGTAATAAAATCTGTGAATAATATGCTCAGGAGTTTACAACCTTGGAAGTGGTAGAGGAGTTTTCCTAGTATGGGACAGGATAAAAACTCCATATATATGGAGCTCTGCTGGCCTAAATACTTCTTGAGAAACTGCCTCTGAGTTTGGGCACTTGAAATATATGTTTTTGTCAGGAGCTTTAGCTTCTTTCTAGTGAGACCATCAAAGCTGTGTCTGCATCTATGTGACCTGGAGGACATGATTTCTTATTTTCCAATGAACATGAGGCAGCAGTGCTGAATTCTCTCTTTGTAAGTAAACTGTGGCCACTGGGGGCTAAGGGTATTCCCATGTGGATTGGGAAGCCATTTGGTCATCCTCCACTTTTCGTGGTGTTTCTTGCTGCTGCACTGGGACTTTGACATTTGCTTCATGAAATAAAAGAAGTTCAACTGGGACACAGTTCTGGAGGCAATTCTTTCATGTGTGGTTGGTCAGGGTCTGCAGGAGAATGCACCAACCAGGCTTCTATCCCACATAGCTTGGCCACATGTCTATAGCAACCTGATTCTGAACATTGCCCGGAAACATCTCCATATAACAAGAAGCCTTTACATGGAAGGGTCTGCTGGCTGCACCATGTCAGTCACAAGCCATTTGGATGCCAATGGCAGATCCACATGGCCCCACCACAAATTTTTTATCACACATCTGCCTACCACTGCTCTAGGCCCACTACTCAGCAGGTTCCAACATACTGGCATCTCTGTTCTACACCATTTTCATGAAACCCACTCAATCAAGGCACTGTCTTGCATATTTACGATCAGCAACAGGACATCCAAAGTTTCTCCAGTGCCACCTGGTCATGGGAATTTCAAAAATTTCATGGTATTTATCTAGGCATTTTTCAAGGATGACGTTGCAGGCACTGTGGGTTTCAATTCATTCAGGAACCATTAAATGGTGAGGAAGCTCATTTCAATGAATGCTCTGTAGAACTCTCACAGGCAAGGCTTCCCAAAGAGTGGCCAAAATGTCACATGAAGCCAGGCCCATTGAGGTCTACAATGTGACGTCCATGGGTGTTGTGACTCTCAACTATGGCTGCCAAGTCTTTCAGAATTAAATCATGTGATATCCTGGCTGAGATACCCAGGGCTCTGTGGAAAGCCAACCTGGGCCTAGATCTCAGTTTCCAAGGGTGATTCTCATGGGTGGACTCCTAAAATCCCAACAAAATTCATGGCAATACTTCTCTGAATTCAGTCTCTAAGGGGAATCACACCAGAGTTCAAGCCCAGGTGGTCCAGGTCATGTCTTCATACTGGACACAAATGACCAAATTTAAAACCAAAACCCTCCCATATGGCCCTCATCTTCTTCCATATAGACACTAATCACAACTTTTGGCGGAAGGTTTCCATGAGTGGCGGAGTCCAAGAGAGTGTCCAAAATAACTCCCTTGCCCCTCATTGGCGTAAATTCAGGGTGGTCTGGACACCCTTCATGTGAAACAGGAGTGATCAAATATGCTAGACGTTAATACTTCTATGCTTCTCCAATTTGTGGAAAACTGAGTGTCAGGTATATATTTTTATGTGATTTGCAGTCATGAGAAATCACAAGCACCTCTGCAGGTCTTTGAAGAACCCATTTGACCCAAAGGATCCCTATTCTCACTTGATGGAGTTCAAGAACTTTAAAGAGGAAGGCGACAGACTTCATCCACAAGGACTGCTTTTTGGCCATTTTGGTTTTGGATGCACACATGGGATCTCTCTTTACATCCACCAGGTGCTGAGAATCTAAGCCACAACCTCACACAGGGCCAAGAGGCTGATTCAGACACATCCCTTTCCAAAGCAATTCAGCAAAGAGCCACAGGTGATGCCCATTCATTTCCATTTGAAAACTGTTTTCTTTAGGCTTCACAAAGGGGTGGCCTGAGGCAAAGACCTTCCTGACATTCAGGGGAACAGAACAATAGGTTAGCAAATGGCCCAAAGCAGTGTTTCTCCACTGAGACTTTCCTGGTCACACTGATATCTGAATTTTCTGAGATGCTCACCATTCCCTTCAGCTATCCAGTACATGGCCATGTCACAGAGCTTGGAGGTGGTACTTATCTTGGTCACAAAATCATGAGCCTATTCTGGAGAGTGGCCAGAATTCAGGAAGAAAACAGGAACTTAGGAAGATAGCAGGTGTTACCCATCCATAAGGCAAGCCGCATTCCTTTCATACATTGGGCAGAAAGAATTCTGGTAAGCTTTCTACTAGCCTGGACACATCCTTTGATGCATTCTCTTTTCTAATGTCTACAACCATGGACACAGTGGGATACACAGACTTAAAAACACTCGCCTTGTCAAATCACTTGTTAGAAATCGTCCACTCCAAACCAAACAAACTGCCTTTCCTACCTATTCTCAAAACATGAGACAAAATCACAAACACACACTCACACCCACAAAGTCACCTCCTTTCCCAAAGTAGGTCTCTGACTATCGGGTGTGACCTCTGACTGGTGGGCCGTACTATGTTCCCATCAAATGGCCTGTTCTGTCTCAGATCTGGTTTCCTTGGCCAACTCTGTGAAGTTGTCAGGAGACAGCGGTGAGCCACTTCCTGCTTACTCAGGCAAGGCCACTCTTCAGAGCTTTCCTGGCATTTGGCCATCCTCACATCAGTAGATACCAAGAAAGACTGACTCTGTCCTTGGTAAATCAAAAGAAGGGAGACCACTGGGACTGGGCCTGGGACTAGATTTGTGTGCCTGGATGCCTGGATCCCAAGTTCAGAGAGTTCCATCACCAAGAATGTGAGGTGAGGTCACTTCCTTCAGGAACTGAATGATTTCAATGCCTTGGCAAGCACATTGTCCTAACATTTGCTTCCAAAGGTCCCATGAAATGGAGGCTGTCCCTAATTTTTTTGACACTTTCACAAGTTAGAATGGTATATCAAACATTGGTAACCAGAAACAGCTCTCCACAGAGGCCTCGTTTTGTCCTTCTTCTCTACATAAAGAAGAGAGAGGCTGATTCAGACACATCCCTTCATGCTGACCAGGTTGTTTGCAATGAAAGATGACTTTTGCTCTCTCAGTTCCTTCATAGGTGCCTACAACTTCTCTAGGGATCATTTGCGCATAGACCTTTGAGTTTCTCAGCAGTTGGAAGATCCCCTACATTCCTGTATTTTAAGACCAACTCTGTCCTTGCTCTTCTCTAAAGTTAGATTGAAGGAACAGTGTATGGTTAGGGTTAATAACAGGTTTGATTTGGAATAGAAATCATTCTGCTGGATGAATAATGGTATTGGGAATCTGCGATATTTTCAAGAATATATAGGTAAAATATAGGAATCTGAAAACAGAAATCTAGGTAAGATTTGAAGCCCAGAAGGGCATTGGGCCCTTGATTGCGGTATTAAGCATAGGACCTTGTAACTTGGATGATTGATTTTAAAAGAGAACTTCCAGTCAAAATGGATAGTCAGGAGTATTAGGAAGATAGTCGGTATGTTTATAAAGGAGAGTGAGTATAGGATTTGGACCAAAAGTTCTTTAGCTATAGGGTTTCGGGTATTGAGTGAATGTAAATGTCAGCACATGTGAAGAATTAATCACAATGATGAACTGGGGAATATATGTAGGAATGCAGATATCAATAGAGACTTTAGGAAATCTGGCAAAGTATAGTCGGTAGTGAAATGTTAATAAAATAGATTCTTGTCACTTCCTGTTTTTCTGTATGCTTAATAAAACACTGTTGAAATCTTGAGAAGTGTTTTCTAAACTTTTTCCCAGAATGTGCTGTCCCCAACAGCCAAACTTCAGAATGTACTCCCTCACCCAGTTGCACGCAAACTGCTCACCCGCCCAGGCCCATCAATAAACTTTCCTCCCTGCCCTCTTCAAGGAAAGTGTATAAGCTCTGCTTAAGCTGTTCTCAGGGTTCTCTACTCTATTCAAATGAGCTCTGAGCCCCAGCATGCTGGACCCCCAATAAACCCTTTGTTTTTGCATGAGAGAGTCTCTTAGTGGTCTCTTCCCCCAATGCTCTTCCGATCTTTATATATGGAGGTTCCACCGAAATCCAGCAGCGGTGAACGAGAGACCCCAATGGGCTACTCTCAGGGTAAGTAAGGCGCCTCTTTCTGGTTTCAGGTTTCAGGTTAGGGCTTGGCAAAATGGCTGTCGATGAAGTGTGTGAGCTCTCTTTGATGGTGGCTGGCAGACGTGTCACAGAGCCACAAGCCAAGTCCCTGGGGGAGGCCACAGAGGACTCGGGAATCGAGGAATAATAGTTCCCTCGACTCAGTGATACTTTGTTTCAGATTCGGTATTGCCAGCCCATCGGGTTTTGCCGCCTGCTCAGTCTTGGTCTCAGTGTTGGACGTCCATTGCCTGTCTTTATTGTTTTCTCTTGTCTGTGTCCTGTGTCGTTGCTTTTACTGTTTGTGTATCTTTCATTATGGGACAGATCACTTCAATGCCTCTGTCCCTGAACCTTGATCTATGGACCAAAGTCCGCTTAAGGGCTCAGAATGTTTCTTTTTCAGTAAAACGCTGGACCTGGCAGACTCTGTGTGCCTCAGAATGGCCCACCTTTGGATTCGGATGGCCCCTAGAAGGATCTTTCTACTTACCACTAATTTAAAAAGACAGAGATATTGTCTTACAGCCAGGGCCACATAGCCATACTGATAAACAGGAATATACCTTAACTTGGCAGGACCTCTGCAAATCTCCTCTTCCGTGGGTGAAGCCTTTCCTTGCTGTGTCCCCGTTCCTACTCCTTCCCCCACGATCTCTCAACCCCTCTGCTCCTCCTCCTCCTCCACCCTCTGTTCTCCCTGAGTCACAAGATTTGACTCTACTGGACTCTCCTCCCCTTCCTTATCTTCTACCCTTGTCCCACAACCCCCAACACCCTCTAAGTGATTCTCCAGCTGCTGACTCAGCCTCTCCGCAATTGGAGGACGCTAAGCCAGCCCAGGGCCCTCCAGATAACTCCCCTGCGTCACACACAGCCCCTCCTCCCCTGGAGGAAGCTGGACTTGCTAAAGGAACTCGCTGGTGGCAAATGATTGAAAACCCTGGAACTCCCGTGTTGCTTCCCTCCATCCCTAAGGGCCAATGATTGACGATGGCCATGGGGAAAAAAATGGAAGCCTACCAGTATTGGCCTTCTCCTCTTCAGAGCTATATAAATGGAAAAATAACAATCCCCCTTTTACCGAGGACCCAACCTGGCTCTCAGGTCTGGTGAAGTCATTGATGTTTTCACACCAACCTACTTGGGATGACTGCCAACAACTCCTAGGCACTCTCTTCATGACAGAGGAACAAAAGAGAATCCTCCTGGAGGCTAGAAAAAAGTATCCTCGGACCAAATGCGTGACCGACACAACTTCCCAACATATTCAAAGCAGGCTTTCTCTTGAAACGACCCAACTGGGACCCCAACACCTTTGAAGGTAGGGAGCATCTGTCCACTTATCGCCGGGCTCTAATAGTGGGTATCTTAGTGGCCGCTAGGTGACCAACTAATTTGGCCAAGGTAAGAGAGATTATTTAAGGGCCTGATGAATCTCCCTGTATGTTCCTAGAGATAATTATGTAGGCATATAAGAGACATACTCCTTTCGATCCTCAGGCAGAGGATCAAAAGGCATCTGTCACAATGGCCTTTATTGGGAAAGCTGCCCTGGATATTAAAAGAAAGTTACAATGCTTAGATGGATTGCAAGATATGACTTTGAAGGATTTAGTCAGAGAACCCGAGAAGGTATACTTTAAGAGAGAAACTGAGGAAGAGAAGGGAGCTGAGTGAGGATAAAAGAAACAAAAGACAGACTAAGGCATTGACTAAGGTCCTGGTCACAACAACAAATAGGCCAGAAACTAAGAAACAGAGAGACAGGAAGGGATACCTGGGCACACACTAGAGGCCACCCCTGGCCTCAGATCAATGTGCCTACTCTAAAGAAAAAGGACACTGGGCCAAAGAGTGCCCTAGAAAGAGACAGCCATGCCAGCCAGATATTCTGACTCTGGAGGAATACTAAGAAAGTCCGGGCTCAGATCCTCTCCCTGACCTCAAGGTAACTTTTGAAATGGAGGGGAACACAATAAACTTTGAAGTAGATACAGGGGCAATATACTCAGCCCATAAGGCCCAATGGGCCCTCTACCGAATAAAAGGTCTCTAATTCAAGAGTCTAACAGAAGTAAATATCGGGCTTTGACAACTAAGAGGACCATGGACCAGGGAAAAGGAAAAATCCATCACTCCTTCCTAGTAATCCCAGAATGCCTGGCCCCATTGATGGGCAGAGTTCTGCTCACCAAGCTCTGGGCCAAAATAACTTTTAACCCTGAAGGCCCCCAAGTGGAATTTTTTAATCCTTCAGTAACTACTCCTATAATCATGGCTCTAACTATGTCAGTAGCAAATGTTCATCAACTCACTCACCTTTGTTCAAAGAAACTGCATTCATTCGTGAAGGATCAAGAACACAGTTTTCCACTAACCTACTCACAGCAAAAGGAAATAACTGAATGGGTAACAAAAGCCTGTCAGGTCCATTAATTGGTTAAAGCTTACACTTCCAAGCTTCCTGCAGGAAAGCACCTATGAGGAACCAGACGAGGACAATTCTGGGAAGTGGACTTTACTGAAATTAAGCCAGTAAGGTATGGACTTAAATAACTCCTAGTCTTTGAACATACATTTTCAGGATGTATTGAAGCCTTCCCCACACACACAAAAAAAAGAAATAAAAAAGAAGAAAAAAGAAACATCGCAAATGGTTGTAAAGAAGATCCTGGAAGATATTTATTCTCCCCTTGACGACCAGTAGTCTTAACCCTCATCAGCCCCTTAAGCTGCGATGGCTGATCACAAATCCTACTGGACACGAAGTATGGCCTATCTCGAATACAGCCCCCTTACGAACCTGGTGGCCATCTCTCCACCCAGTCATTTTTCAGCTGGCTATAGGTCTTTCCTATTGGGATATCCCTGATTAACAGGATCCCACTAAAATTCCATTAAATCCTTTCCGTACCATACATAATGGAAACAAACATTATAGATGTAGGGACACGTGAGCCAGATGCAGGTTGGCTAGCCTAGATTACTATGTTTGCCCGGCAGACTATCAAAGCCACAAACAGTCACGGCTGTGGGGGGGGAGAGCAGACTTCTATTGTAAGTCATGGGGATGTGAGCATACAGGGACTGTCAGATGGAACCCAAACTCCTCATCAAATTCTGTACACAGCATTGGCCATATTACGAATTAGATAACCAAAACCGATGGCCCCCGGAGGGGTCTCTAGATCCTCAAATTCTGTGTGACCTTTTTAACTTCTGCAAGTGCTCAAAAGGGTGAAAGGAGATTCCGCTATGTGGAGGCCTTCTCTCTCCTTTGCTCACATCCTGAACTATGCTTCTCCAATAGATGCTCACCCTCAGCCTTGTGCTCTAGACTCTCTGCTGTCACTCCCACCTCAGCAACTTGATTTCTCCCCTCCAATATCTATATCAAAAACCCAAATCTCGACTGGTTCTCAGACCATTGCTCCCTTGCTGAGGTTGCAGGTACTGAGGTACCACTCCATTCACTCACTCCTCTCCTCTCCTGTCAGTGCCCGCACCGGGTCCCACCCAGTCCTCTTACCACCTAATGCAAAGCTCAAACCCGCTGAGAAGAATCCTCAGACCCTAATACAAGATGTAATGAAAATGGCCTTTAATGTTGCTTTGTCATCACTAAAAACAGGTTACTAAGAATTTAAAGTCCCTCACAGGCTTTTTGGAATCTCACTCCCGTCTCCCCCTCTGTTCTATCTGTTCTACTGCTCAAGTTTTTGTTGCTATTAAGATCCCAAAGCCCTCTCCCAATATTCTTTTACATCTCTCCTTCCTCATTCTCAGATCCACAGAGCTGCTCTTATTTCTGCCTTCCAAATTGTCCCCCTCTGTACCAGGCCCACAGAAAAGTCTTAACTGACCTTCTCCAGAAGTCTTCACCATGGCTGATTTAGGACTTTCAGCAAAAGAGTCCCTATAAAAGAGTTCACTGTAGATAAACTTCCTATTTTTGTGTTGCCCTGGTCTCCTTGGCAACTGGCTAAAAAATTAAGCACTCCTGATCTAGACACACCCTTACTAGTTTTTCACAAAATATTTGAAAAAAAGTCCTCTGGCCTTGAGCTGGGGCTTCACAGAGATGGCTACATTTCTAAGATAAAGAAGTTACAAACTGGGCTGTATGGAAACAGCTGGAAGGGGGAAAAAAAGAAAGGGAAGACACCCACACCCAGGTGTCCTTGAAAAGTTAACTTGCCCAAACTGAGGAAAAAAGAGAAACAAAAACTGCTTTTTGTGAACTTCTGCAGACTGTGAACTTCTGAGCCCCTTCCCTTACGTGTTGGGTACAAAATTCTGAAACTACGTAACTTGGGTTTCAGGGGATTAATTGATTACAACAGAAGCAATGCCCTCTGAATCTGGTTGAAACCAAAAAAGACTGTTTCCGTGTCTTTGGTGCTATCTTAGGTGCCTTGCCTTGTCCGTCCCTACAACAGTATAATTCTATATACTTAAACATTGTTTATGTTTTCATGAAATGGTCAACAGATGTGATTAATTGTGAAATGGTGCAGATGTTTCCCAGAGTGCTCTATCATGACGCAGGTTCATCTGAAGATCAAAGAGGGGGACATACAACCCGGTTCCGCTGGGAACATATGTCCGTCACCTTAGCCATTCTATTACGAATAGGAGTTGCTGCAGGGTTGGGCACAAGAACCACTGCTCTGGTCCATGGGACACAACAAGTGACCCAATTAGAAGAAGCAATAGATCAAAACTTAAAGATTTTAGAAACCTAGATCACAGCTTTGCAGGAATCTTTAACCTCTCTCTCTGAAGTTGTTTTACAGAAAAGGCGAGGGTTGGACCTCCTTTTCATGACAGAAGGGGGCCTTTGTGCTTCATTGAGGGAAGAATGTTGTTTTTATGTCGACAATACTGGAGTTGTAAAAAAATCTATGAGTAAATTAAAAAGATGCCTTGAAGAGCAACAACGAGAGAGAGAGGCACAAAAACGGTAGTTTGAGTCTGTTTTTACACAGTCCCCCTGGTTAATTACGTTTTTATCAACCCTGGCTGGTCCAATAATAATCCTCATAGTATTACTAACTATAAAACCCTGTTTCCTCAATCATGTAATTTCTTTTCTCCAAGCTCAAATTGGACAAATTAAAATTATGGTAATACCCCACTAGCAGACATAGAATGTGACACCCCACAATGATCACTTTTATGATTAAAAGTAGCCAGAAAAAGAAGTGGGGAATGAAAGGTTAATAAAATATGTACTTGTCACTTCCTGTTTTTCTGTATGCTTAACAAAACACTGTTGAAATCTTGAGAACTCTTTGCTAGTCTTGTTGCCAGAATGTGCTGTCCCCAATTGCCAAACTGCAGAATCTACTCCCTCACCCGGTTGAATAGAAACCTGAACTGTACTTGGATCATTGAATGTAGAAGAGAACATCCATTCAAAAAGTTATAGTCAGTTGGATTAGAAAGATAGTCGGTAACTTTAGGAAGAAAAGTGAGTATAGGATTTGGAACAAAAGTTCTTTAGCAATAGGGTTTTGGTTAGAGAGTCAATGTATATGTCAACACAAGTGAAGAGTCAGTCACAATGATGCACAGGGCAAAATATGTAGGAAAGCAGATATCAATAGAGACATTAGGAAATCAGGAAAAGAATAAAGTGAGTGATGGAATTAGATATTTTCAACAGGGTTGAGGATGAATATGTGAGCTTAGGATAAAACAAATATGAAGTCAACAATAGGATTGACATTTGATAGCATTAGCGTAGCCCAAGACAGTGTACAAAATAAGCTCTGTTGCCCCTCATTTGCCTAAATTCCCAGTGGCCTGTACACCCTTCCTGTGTACCAGGAGTGATCAAATAGGCCTGCCCTTAATACTGCTCTGCTTCTCCAATTTGAGTCCTACTGAGTGTCGGGTACAGATTCTTTATGTGAATTGGAAAGATGAGAAAACTCAAGCACCTATTGGATAGCCTCTGAATACATTTGAAGAACTCATTTGACCCAAAAGATCCCTATTCTCACTTGATGGAATTCAGGAACCTTACAGAGGAAGGCAAAATACTTCATCAACAATGACTGCTCTTTTTGCCATTTTGGATTTTATGCACCCATGGGATCTTTCTTTAGATCCATCAGGTGCTGAGAATCTAAGTCAAAGAATCACACTGGGCCAAGAGGCTGATTCACACACATCTCTTTCCAAATCAATTAAGGAAAGAGCCAAAGGTAAAGCATATTCATTTCCATTTGAAAAATCTTTCCTTCAGGATTCACAAAGGGTTGGCCTGAGACAAAGACCTTCCTGACTCTCAGGGCAACAGAACAATAGGTAAGCAAATGGCCCAAAGCAGGGATTCTCCACTGAGACTTTACTGGTCACACTGATATCTGAGTTTTCTGAGATGCTCGACATTCCATTCATCTATCCAGTACATGGCCATGTCACAGAGCTTGGAGGTAGTACATATCTTGGACACAAAACCATGAGCCTATTCTGGAGATTGGCCATAATTCAGGAAGAAAACAGCAACTTAGGAAGGTAGCAGGTATCGCCCATCCATAAGGCAAGCCACAGTCAATTCATAAATTGTGCTGGATGAATGCTGGGAAGCTTTCTATGAGACAGGACACATCCATTGATGCATTCTCTTTTCTAATGTCTACAAGCACGGACACAGTGGGATACACAGACATAGAAACACTTGCATTGTCAAACGACTTACTAGAAACAGTTCACTCCAAACCAAACAAACTGCCTTTTCTACCTATTCTCAGAACATGAGACAAAACCACAAATCCACACCCGCAATGGCACCTCCTTCCCCCAAATAGGTCTGTGACTCTCAGGAGTGTGCTCTGACTGATGGGCCATACTATGATCCTCCGAAATGGCCTGCCCTGTCTCAGATCTGATCTTCTTGGCCAACAATGTGAAGTTGTTAGAAGCCAGGAGTGAGCCACTATCTGCTTTCTCAGGAAGAGCCCCTCTTCCGAGCTTTCCTGGCATTTGGCCATCCTCACATCAGTAGGTATCAAAAAATACTGACTCTATCCTTTGTAAATCCAAAAAAGTGAGACCACTGGGACTAGGACTGGGACTGGCTCTGGGTGCCTGGCTTTCTGTATACCAAGTTCAGAGAGTTCCATCACCAAGGAAGTGAGATGAGATCACTTCCTTCAGGAACTGAATGAGATCACTGCCTTGGCAACCACTTTGTCATAACAATTGCTCCCAACGGTCCCATGAGATGAGGGCTGCCCCTACTTCCTGTGACACTTTCACAAGTTAAAATGGTATATCACCCGTAGGAAAAAGGGAACAGCTCTCCACACAGGCCGGGTTTGGTACATCTTCTCTACATTAAGAAGAGATAGGCTCATTCTGACGCAACCCTTAATCCTGACCAGGTTGTTTGCCATGGAAGATGATTTTTGCTCTCTCAGGTCTTACATAGCTGCCTACATCTTCTCCAGAGATCATTTCTGCATGGAGCTTTGAGGTTCTCAACAGATGGAAGATCCACTGCATTCCTGTATTGTAAGACCAACACTGTCCCTGCTCTTCAGTAAACATAGATGTGAATTGGAGTCATGAGAAAACCCACGAACCTATGGGATAGCCTCTGCAGGGCTTTAAAGAATTCACTTGACCCAAATGATCCCTATTCTCACTTAATGGAGGTCAGGAACCTTACAGACGAAGGCGAGAGACTCTATCCACCATGACAGTTCTTTTGTCCATTTTGGTTTTGGATGCACACATGGGATTTTTCTTTAGACCCATCATGTACTGTGAATCTAAGCCACAGCCTCACATAGGGCCAAGAGGCTGATTCAGACACATCCATTTCCAAAGCAATTAACCGAAGAGGCACAGGTAATGACCATTCAATTCCATTTGAAAACTATTTTCTTCAGGCTTTACAAAGTGTGGCCTAAGGCAAAGACCTTCCTGACATTCAGGGCAACAGAATAGGTAAGCAAAAGGCCCAAAGCAGGGTTTCTCCACTGAGACTTTCTTGGGCATACTGATATCTGAGTTTTCTGAGATACTCACCATTCCCATCAGCTATCCAGTACATGGCCATGTCACAGAGATGGAGGTGGTACATATCTTGGACACATAATCATGAGCGTATTCTGGAGAGTGTCCAGAATTCAGGAAGAAAACAGGAATTTAGAAAGATGGCAGGAATTGCCCATCCATACGGCAAGCTGCAGTCCATTCATAAATTGCACAGGATGAATGCTTTGAAGCTTTCTCGTAGACAGGACACATCCATTGATGCATTCTCTTTTCTAATGTCTACAATCACGGACACAGTATGATATATAGACACAGAAACACTCACGTTGTCAAAGGACTTACTAGAAACAGTTCACTCCAAAACAAACAAACCAGCTTTCCTAACTATTCTCAGAACATGAGACAAAACCACAAACTCACACTCACACCCAAAATGGTACCTCTTTCCCCAAAGTAGGTCTGTGTCTATCCGGAGTGTCCTCTGACTTGTGGGCCATACTATGTTCCCCCAAAATGGCGTTTCCTGTCTTCAATCTGGTCTCTTTAGCCAACTCTGTGAAGTTGTCAGGAGCCCGTGGTGAGAAACTACCTGCTTTCTCTGGAAAGGCCAGTCTTCATAGTTTCCAGGCATTTGACTGCCCTCACATCAGTAGGTACCAAGAAAGAGTGACTCTGTCTTGTTAAATCCAAACAAGTGAGCCCACTGGGACATGGAGTGGGTTTGACTCTGTGTGCCTGGTTTCCTGGATCCCAAGATCACAGACTTTCATCACCAATAATGTAAGGTGAGGTCACTTCCTTCAAGAACTGAATGAAGTCACTGCCTTGGAAACCACTTTGTTTTAACAGTTGCTTCCGAGGTTCTCAAAAGATGGAGTCTGCCTCTACTTGCTGTGACTCATTCATAAGTTAGAATGGTATATCAACCATAGGCACCGGGGAACAGCTCTCCACACAGCCATGGTTTGGTCCATCTTCTCTACATTAGGAAGAGAGAGGCTAATTCAGACACATCCCTTCAACCTGACCAGGTTGTTTGCCATGGAAGATGACTTTTGCTCTCTCAAATCCTTCATACCTGCCTACACCATCTCCAGGGATTATTTCTGCAGGGACTTTTGAGGTTCTCAGCTGGGGGATGATACCCTACCTTCCTGGATTTTAAGACCAACTCTGTCCCTGCTCTTCTGTAAAGTGAGATTGAGGGAACAGTGTATGGTTAGTGTTAATAGCATGTTCGATTTGGGTTAGGAGTCATTCTGCTGGATGAATTATGGTATTGGGAACCTGTGATATTTATAACAATATAAATGTGAAATATATGTATGAGATCAGAGATCTAGGAAAGATTTGAAGCCCAGAAAGGCATTGGGCCCTTGATTGGTATACTTAGATTGAATCATGTTCTGCACCGAGGTCTCAGATAAATCGATATACAATGGCATAGGACCCTATACCTCGGATGATTGAAAGTAGAAGAGAACATCCAGTCAAAAGGGATAGTCTGTAGGATTAGGAAGATAGTAAGTAGGTTTAGGAAGAAGAGTGAGTCTCGGAGTTGGACCAAAAGTTCTTTAGCAATTGGTTTTCAGTTAGAGGGTGAATGTAAATGTCAGCACATGTGAAGAGACAGTCACAATGATGAACTGGGAAAAATATGTAGGAAAGCAGATATCAATAGGGGCATTAGGAAATCAGGAAACATATAAAGTGAGTGATAGGATTAGATATTTTCAAAAGGCTTGAGGTTAAATATATAATCTTAGGAAGAAACAAATATGTAGTAACCAATAGGATTGACATTTGAGAGCAGTAGGCACCCTGGACATAGATGCTTTTAGTAATCCATGGTCACTTCCCATTTAGGCTTTGGTACAATCATATGTGTGACCTTTGCATTTTGTGTACAGAATACTACTGTGGTAAAATGTATATGTAGATCAGGTGACATGAGTATTTCTTGCACTATAAAGGGGAGTAATATTCTGGAAACTTATAAATTAGTAATGGGGGTAAAAATAGGTGTATCTTGTGTTGATGATTATTGAGATGATGCATGAATAGACCATATTGTGAATAAAGTATGTAACTGGATCCAACATTAAATAATGGTTTGAGTTTGCATCTGAAAATATATTGGAAATCTTATATTGATATATATACCATCATTCCAACGAGTTATATATGCAATGGTATTATTAGGGTTACGGTTTATCGTGAAGAGTGAGTTTTGCTTCAAAAATGATTATGGAATCGAAAATAATGTGTTTAGAAAGAAGTCTAGTGAAAAGACCAGTAAAGAAACATGGAGGAATACATGTGTTCTGAAGTAGTAAGTAATTGAAAGTGAACCAAATGCCAAAAAAATTTGTGAAGTTGTGGATGAAAAAATACATCCTATGATGTCCATAAACTGAAGAAATAGTAATGTACCAGTGTTGAGTAAAAATGAACTTCAAATTACACATCATGTCCCATAGCAATCTACTTGCATTAATGTTAAACTGGGTCAGTTACTGTAGAAATATTAGGATTTTTAAGCACCATCCACTGAACTTAGTTTTCAGTAGTAGGAAACCAAAATATATTTCAGGTGTATGAATATTACTGAGAATAATCTTGTGAAAATTTGAATTTAAATGAACATAAATGAATATGAATGAATTTAGGGAGTGTATAATAAGACACATATTTTTCATATTTTTTTAAAATCTGGAGAATATACACACACACACACACACGCACACACACACACACACACGCACACACACACACATTAATATTTAGCAATATATATGCCAATCGATATTCATCATGAAATATAATTCATTCACAAATCCAAAAATATTCATTTTACTGAACATGGATTTATGTATAGTGTTTTTCACTAGGAAGCTCACCCATAGGTGGAATTTTCAGTTCCATCATTATTTAGGGAAAGTCATCTCTTCTCACAATTTTTATATTCCAAAGCCAGTGATCTTTCAAGAATGTACGTGTGATACCAGGTAGGATATTGTATATGCATAAAAAAATTACATGTGCTGAATAGGATACAGAGAAAGGGAGACAGGAATTTACATATGTGATAACTTTAAAAAATCATGGAGAAATATTAAAATGAAAAGTTTACTAAATTTAAAACACATACTCTTGATAAAGAGGAAGACAAATACAAATATACACCATGCTTCCTATGAAAGGACTGTACTTCTATTCAGTTAGGTTTTTTTTTTCTCCATGATATTAGGATTAGTAGTCAGAGTCTAGTAGGGTATGGGTTAGTGTCAGGGATTCAGTATTTCAAATGGAAAATAGGAAAATGGATCTAAAGTGTATGCAAACATGTGATACACAAAAATCTTCCCTCTCTTATCCAGAACAATACCTTGACATAACCATCGCTAAAAGTAAGACACAATTAGAGGAGAGGAGTTAGAAAACCTGTGAATACATATGTGGAATGAAAAATGCTCAGGAGTTCACAACACTGGAGGTGGTAAAACAGTTTACAAAAGTATGGGAGAGGGTAAACACTCCAGAAACATGGAGCTGTGCTGACCTAAAGACTTATTGAGAAACTTCCTCTGAGGTTAGGCACAAGAAATATATGTATGGCAATATGTAAATCAATGGTTCTGCAACTGATGTGATTCTGCAATCTGTATATGGAATAAAAATGGGAGCTCATATCCCACTTGAATCAAAGTGTGAAATATGATATATCAAGAAGTATGTAATGTTTTGAACAACCTACAATGAAAATTAATTAAAAAAAGAAAAAGAAATATATGTAATTGTCAGGAGATTTAGCTTCGTTTATAGTGACACCAAAAATCTGGGTCTGCATCTATGTGACCTGGAGGACATGGTTGTTTATTTTGTAATGAACATGAGGCAGCAGGTCTGAATTCTCCCTTTGTAGGTAAACTGTTGCCACTGGGAGCTAAGTGTCTTCCCGTGTGGTCTGTGAAGCCATTTGGTCATCCTCCACTTTTCAGGGTGTTTCTTACTGCTGCACTGGGAATTTGGTATTTGCTTCACGAAATACAATATGTTCAACTGGGACACAATGCTGGAGGGAGTTCTGTCATGTGTGGTTGATCAGGGTCGGAAAGAGAATGTACGAACCAGGCTTCTATCCCACATAGCTTTCCCCTTGACTATAGCAACCTGATTCTGAACATTGCCCTGAAACCTCTACATATAACAAGATGCCTTAACATATAAAGGTCTGCTGCCTGCACCATGTCAGTCGCAAGTTTTGGAAGCCAATGGAAGATCCAGGTGGTCCTACCAAAAATATTTATTTACACACCTACAGTCCACTGCTCTACACCCACTACCCAGCAGGCTCCAACTTACTGGCATTTCTGTTCTACACCATTTTCACGAAACTCAGTCAATCAAGGCACTGTTTGTTATACTCATGATCAGCAGCAGGATATCTAAAGGTTATCCAGTGCCACCTGGTCATGGGGATTTCAAAAATTTCATGGTATTAATCTAGTCATTTTTCAAGGATGAAGTTGGAGGCACTGTGTGTTTCATTTAATTCAGGAACCATTAAATGGTGAGGAAGCTCATTTCAATGAAAGCTCTGGAGAACACTCACAGGCAAGCCTTCCCAAAGAGTGGCCAAAAGGACACATGAATCCAGGCCCATTGAGGTATACAATGTGAGGTCCATGTGTGTTTGGACTCTCAACTATGGCTACCAAGTCTTTAAGAATTAAATCATGTGATATCCTGGCTCAGAATCCCTGAGCTCTGTGGAAAGCCATCCTGGGCCTAGATCTCAGTTTCCAAAACCGATTCTCATGCGTGGTCTCCTAAAATCCCAACACTATTCATGGCAATACTTCTCTGAGGTCAGTTCCAGAACTCAGTCTCTAAGGGGAATCACACCAGAGTTCAAGCCCTGGTGGACCCAGTCATCTCTTCCAACTAAAACACAAATTACCACAATTAAAACAAGAACCCTCCCATATGGCCCTCATCTTCTTTCATATAGACACTCATCATAATCTGGCTGGTGGTTTCCATGAGGGGCGCAGACCAAGACAGTGTCCCAAATAAGCTCCTTTGCCCCTCATTTGCCTAAAGTCAAGGTGGCCTGGACACCCATCCTGTGAACCAAAAGTGATCAAATAGGCCTGCCATTAATACCGCTCCAATTTGAGGACTACTGTCTGTGGGGTTTAGATTCTTTATGTGAATTTTAGTCATGAGAAAACCCAAGCACAATGGGCTAGCCTCTGCAGGTTTTGTAGAACTCTTTTGACCCAAAGGATCCCATTCTCACTTGATGGAGGTCAGGAACCTTACAGAGGAAGTCGAGAGACTTCATCCCAATAATTGTTCTTTTGGCGAATTTTCTTTTGGATGCACACATGATAACTTTCTTTAGATCCATCAGGTGCTGAGAATCTAAGCCACAGCCACACACAGGGCCAAGGGCCTGATTCAGACACATCCCTTTCCAAAGCAATTAAGGAAAGTGCCACAGGTATGCCCATTCATTTCCATTTGAAAACTGTTTTCTTCAGGCTTCACAAAGGGGTGGCCTGAGGCAAAGACCTTCCTGACATTCAGGGCAACAGAACAATAGGTAAGCAAAAGGCCCAAAGCAGGATTTCTCCTCTGAGACTTTCCTGGTCACACTGATATCTGAGTTTTCTGAGATGCTCGCCATCACCTACAGCTATCCAGTACATGGCCATGTCACAGAGCTTGGAGGTGGTACAAATCTTGGACACAAAACCATGGGAATATTCTTGAGATTGGCCGGAATTCAGGACGAAAATAGAAACTTAGGAAGGTAGCAGGTGTTGCTCATCGATAAGCAAGCTACAGTCCATTCAAAAACGGGGCAATATGAATGCTGAGAAGCTTTCTACTAGACACGACATATCCATTGATGAATTCTCTTTTCTAATGTCTACAACCACGGAAACAGTGGAATACAAAGACATAGAAACACTCGCCCTGTGAAAAGACTTACTAGAAACAGTCCACTTCAAATGAAACAAACCGACTGTCCTACCTATTCTCAGAAAATGAGACAAAACCACAAACCCACAACCACACCCACAAAGGCACCTCCTTTCCCTAAGTAGGTCTGTGAATATCCAGAGTGTCCTCTGACTTGTGGGCCATAATATGTTCCCCCAAAATGGCCTTTCCTGTCTCAGATCTTGTCTCCTTGGCCAACTCTGTGAACTTCTTAGGAGCCAACGGTGAGCAACTACCTGCTTTCTTATGAAAAACCCTGCATCCGAGCTTTCCTGGCATTTGGCCTTCGTCACATCTGTAGGTACCAAAAAATACTGACCCTGTCCTTGGTAAATCCAAACAAGTGAGACCACTGGGACTGGGACTTGGATTGGCTCTGTGTGCCTGGCTTCCTGGATCCCACGTTCAGAGAGTTCCATCACCAAGAAAGTGAGGTGAGGTCACTTCCTTCCTGAACTGAATGAGGGCACTGTCTTGGCAGCCACTTTGTCCTAACTGTTGCTTCCAAGGGTCCCAAGAGATTGAGGCTGCCCCTACTTCCTGTGACATTTTCACAAGTTAGAATGGTATATCAACCAAAGGCACCCAGGAATAGATCTCCACACAGGCCTGGTTTGGTCCATGATCTCTACATTAAAAAAAATCTGATTCAGACACAACCTTTTATCCTGACCGGGTTGTTTGCCATGGAAGATGACTTTTGGTCTCTCAGGTCCTTTATTGCTTCCTACATCTTCTCCAGGGATCATTTCTGCATGGACCTTTGAGGTTCTCAGCAGGTGGAAGTTTTTCTACATTTCTGTATTGTAATATCAACTCCTTCCCTGCTCTTCTGTAAAGTTAGATTGAGGGAACAGTGTCCGGTTATGGTTAAAAACATGATCGATTTGGGTTAGAAATCATTTTGCTGGATGAATGATCGTATTGAGAACTTGCTATGTGTAGAAGAATATATAGGTGAAATATATGTATGAAAAAAGAAATCTGATTTGAAGCCCAGAAGGGCATTGGGCCCTTGATAGGGATACGTAGTGTTGAATTACGTTCTGCAGAGTTGTCTCAGATAAATCGATATACAATGGCATAGCACCTTGTACGTTGCATGAATTAATGTAGAAGGAACATCAAGTCAAAAAGGCATAGTCGGTAGTGAAAGCTTAATAAAATTAATAAAATAGGTACTTGTCACTTCCTGTTTTTCTGTATGCTTAACAAAACACTTTTGAAATCTTGAGAAATGTTTGCTAATCTTGTTCTAGAATGTACTGTTCCCAACAGCCGAACTGCAGAATGTACTCCCTCACTCGGTGTCATGCAAACCGCCCACTCGCCCTTACCCATCACTAAACTTCCCTCTCTTCCCTCTCCAAGGAAAGTACATAAGCTCTGCTTAAGCTGTTCTCAGAGGTCTCTGCTCTATTTAATTTAGCTCTGAGCTCCAGCATGCTGGACCACAAATAAACCCTTTGCTGTTGCATGAGACAGTCTCTTGATAGTATCTTCCTCTGACACTCGCCTGACCTTTACATATTGAGGTTCCACCGAGTTCCAGCAGTGGCGGACGAGAGACCCCAACGGGCTCCTCTTGGAGCAAGTAAGGCGCCTCTTTCCGGTTTCAGGTTTCTTGTTAGGGCTTGGCAAAATTGCTGGCGATGAAGAGCCTGGGCTCTCTCCGACGGTGGCTGAGAGACGTGTCACAGAGACAAAGGGCACCTCTCTGGAGGACCCCGCAGAGAACTCGGGAAATCAAGGAACAATAGTCTTCTCGACTCAGTGATATTTTCTTTTAGATTCGTTGTTGCCATACCATTGGGTTTTGCCGGCTACTCATTCCTGGTCTCAGTGTTGGACGTTCATTGCCTGTCTTTATGGTCTTGTCTTATCTGTGTCGTGTGTCCTTGCTTTTACTGTTTGTGGAACTTTCATTATGGAACAGAGCACGTCAATGCCTCTCTCCCTGACCCTTGATCACTGGACCAAAGTCCGCTTAAGGGCTCAGAATCTTTCTTTTTTTAGTAAAACGCTGGACCTGGCAGAATCTCTGTGCCTCAGAATGGCCCATCTTTGGAGTCGTATGGCCCCTAGAAGGATCTTTCTACTTCCCACTAATTTAAAAAGTCAGAGGTATTGTCTTTCAGCCAGCGCCACATAGCCATCCGGATCAACAGCCATATATCTTAACTTGGCAGGACCTCTGCAAATCTCCTCCTCCATGGGTGAAGCCTTTCCTTGCCCCTACCTCTGCTCCTACTCCTTCCCCCATGATCTCTCAAACCCTCTCAACCTCCTCCTCCTCCACCCTCTGTTCTCCCTGAGTCACAGATTTGACTCTACTGGACTCTTCTCCCCATCCTTATCCCCTGCCCTCGTCCCCTAACACACAACACACTCTAAGTGATTCCGCTGCTGCTGACTAAGCCTCTCTACCATTGGAGGAAGCTAAGCCGGTAATAGGATCTGACAATGGACCGATGTTCATGGCCCAGGTAAGTCAGGGGTTAGCCAGGAACCTGGGGATTAATTGGAAGTTAAATTGTGCTTATAGACCACAGAGTTCAAGACAAGTAGAAAGAATGAATAGAACCATTAAAGAGACCTTAACGAAATTAAGCTTAGAGACCAGCATAGGATTGGACTATGCTCCTGCCTTATGCAATGTTTCATGCAAGAAAAAATCCCTTTGTTTCTTTGAGTAACCTTACCACGTGTGAAATTCTTTATGGTGGCCCTCCTCCAGTAGGGGACCTAAGCCCAACTGTAAGACCTAAAGATCCTTTCCACACCCCCTTGCTTGACAGACTTAAATATCTTGAAAGAACTCAGTAATACCTGTGAAAACAGCTGGCCACTGCCTACCCAACTGGGAACCAGGGGATTCCACATCCATATCAAGTAAGAGAATTCATCTATGTAAGATGATATCAGGTGTCATCCCTGGTACCCCGCTGAAAAGGACCATACCAGGTGCTATTATAACACCTACAGTGGTAAACGTAAACAGAATCACTTCCAGGATCCATGCCTCTCATCTCAAGCCTGCTCCCTGTACAGAATCTTTCTGGAAACTGAAAAAGACTGGTAACAGTTTCAAATTGTGTATTCGCAATGTGAATAAGGTTATATACTCTCCCCTTGGCTACAAGTAGTCCTAACCCTCATCAGCCCATTAAGCAGTGATGGCTGATCACAAATCCTACTGGAAAAGAAGTATGGTCTATCTCGCATACAGCCCCCTTAGGGACCTGGTGGCCATCTCTCCACCCAGACATTTGTTAGCTGGCTATAGGTATTTCCTATTGTGATATCACTGATGAAGAGGATCCCACTAAAATACCATTAAATCCCTTCTGTACCATAGATAATGGAAACAAACATTATGGATGTAGGGACACGAAAGCCAGATGCAGGTTGGCTAGTCTAGATTACTAAGTTTGCCTGGCAGACTATCAAAGCCACAAAGAGTAACGGCTGTGTGGGGGAAAAGCCGACTTTTTCTGTATGTCATGGGAATGTGTGCATACAGGGGCTGCCTGATGGAACCCCAATTCTTCATCAAATTCAGTACACAGCATTGGCCACATTACCAATTAGACAACCAAAAACTATGGCACCCAGAGGGGTCTCTAGATCCTCAAATTTTGCATGACCTTTTTGACTTCTGCAAGTGCTCAAAAGAGTGAAAGGAAATTCCCCTATGTGGAAGCCTTTTCCCTCCTTCACTCACATCCTGAACTAAGCTTCTCCAATAGATCATTATCCTCAGCCTTCTGCTCCAGACCCTCTGCTGTCACTCCCATCTCAGCAACTTGATTTCTCCCCTCCAATAACTAGATCAGAAACCCAAAGCTCCACCAGTTCTCTGACCATAGCCCCCTTGCTGAGGTAGCAGGTACATAGGTACCGCTCCACCGACTCATTCCTCTCATCTCCTGTCAGTGCCCTCACCGGGTCCCACCAGGTCCTCTTACCAGCTAACCCAATGCTCAAACGAGCTGAGGAGAGCCCTGAGACCCTTATCCAAGATGTAATATAATTGGCCTTTAAAGTTGCTTTGTCATCACTGAAAACAGGTTACTAAAATTTAAAGTCCCTCACAGGATTTTGGGATCCTCACTCCCGTCTTTCACTCTGCTCTACCTGATCTACTGCTCAAGTTTGCTGCTAGGAAATTCCCAATACCCTTTCGCATTATTCTTTTACATCTCTCTTTTCAGTCATTCTCAGATCCTCGGAGGTGCTCTCAGCCCCACCTTCCCCGTCTTTCCCCCTCTGTACCAGGCCCACAGAAAAGTCTTAAATGACCTTCTTCAGAAGTCTTCACCATGGCTGAGTTTTGAACTTTCAGCAAAACAGTCCCAATAAAGACTTTAATGTAGATAAACTTTCTCTTTCGTATTGCCCTGTTCTACATGGCCACTGGCTAAAAATCTCAGTACTTCTAAGCTAGACAACCCCTAACTAGTTTTTCACAAAATATGTGAACAAGTCCTCTGGCCTTCAGCTGGGGATTCACAGAGATGGCTACATTTCTAAGATAAAGAAATTACCAACCGGGCTCCATGGTAACAGCTGGCAGGGGGAAAATAAGAAATGGAAGAAAAAGCTCTCCTCCTCCCAGGTGTCCTTGAAAAGTTAACTTGCCCAGAACAGAAGGAAAAACAGAAACAAATACTGCTTTTTTAAACTTCTGAAGACTGTGAACTTCTGAGCCCCATGCCTTATATGTTGGGTACAAATTTCTGAAACTACCTAAACTTGAGTTTCAGGGGATTAATTGATTACAATAGAAGCAATGCCCTCTGAATCCGGATGCAACCAAATAGGACTGTTTCCCTCTCTTGAGTGCTATCTTAGGTGCCTTGCTTTGTCAGTGCCTACAACAGCATAATTCTATATACTTAAACATCGTTTATGTTTTCATGAAATGATCAAGATATGTGATAATTTGTGTAATGTTGCAGATGTTTCCCAGAGTGCTCTATCATGACGCAGGTTCATTTGAGGATCAAATAGGGGGGGCATACAACCGGTTCCACTGGGAACATATATCCCTCACTTTAGCCATCCTATTAGGAATAGGAGTTGCTGCACGGGTGGGCAGAGGAACCAGTGGCATTGTCCATGGGACACAAAAGATGACCCAATTAGAAGCAGCAATAGAGCAAAAGTAAGATATTAGAAACCTCCTTCAGGGCTTTGCATGAAACTTTAACCTCTCTCTCTGAAGTTGCTTTACAGAACAGTTGAGGGTTGGACCTCCTCTTCATTAGAGAAGGGGGCCTTTGTGCTGCATTGAGGGAAGAATGTTGTTTTTATGCTGACTATACTGGAGTTGTAATAAAATCTATGAGTAAATTTAAAAGACACCTTGAAGAGCATCAACAAGTGAGAGAGGCCCAAAAAGGGTGGCTTGAGTCTTGGTTCACACAGTCCCCCTGGTTAACTACGTTTTTATCAACCCTGGCCGGTCCAATAATAATCCTCATATTATTGCTAACTATAAAACCCTGTTTGCTCAACCGTGTAATGTCTTTTCGCCAGGCTCAAATTGGACGAGTTAAACTTATGGTAATACCCCACTAGCAGACATTGAATGTGACACCCTCCAATGATCATTTTTATGATTAAAATTAGCCAGAAGAAGAAGTGGGGAATGAAATATTAATAAAATAGGTACTTGTCACATCTTGTTTTTCTGTATGCTTAACAGAACACTGTTGAAATCTTGAGAAATGTTTGCAAATCTTGTTCCCAGAATGTTCTATCCCCAGCTGCCAAATTGCAGAATGTACTCCCTCTCCCAGTTGCATGCAAACCGCCCACTCGCCCTGACCCATCAATACAATTCCCTTTCTTCCCTCTCTAGGGAAAGTATATAAGCTCTACTTCAGCTATTCTCAGGGCTATCTGCTCTATTCAGGTGAGCTCTGAACCCCAGCCTGCTGGACACCCAATAAACCGTTTGATGTTGCATGAGATAGTCTGTTGGTAGTCTCCTCCTCTGAAGCTCGCACCACATTTACTTGGATGATTAAATGTAGAAGAGAACATCCAGTCAAAAAGGGATAGTCTGTAGCATTACGAAGATAGTCAATAAGTTTAGAAAGAAGGGTGAGTATAAGATTTGGAACAAAAGTTTCTTAGCAATAGGATTTCGATTAGAGAGTGAATGTAAATGTCAGCACAGGGGAAGAGTCAGTCACAATGATGAACTGGGGAAAATATGTAGGAAAGCATATATCAATATAGACATTACAAAATCAGGCAGAGTATAAAGTGAGTGATAGGATTAGACATTTTGAACAGGGTTGAGTTTAAATATATAATCTTAGGAAGAAACAAATATGTAGTCACAAATAGGATTGACATTTGAGAGCACTGGGCAAATTTCAGGTGGATGAATATTTCTGAGAATAATCTTGTGAATAGTTGATTATAAATCCACATACATGAACATGAATGAATTTAGGGAGTGAATATAAGACACATATATTTCATATTTTGAAAAATCTGGAGAGTGTATATATATATATATATATATATATATATATATATATATATATACATATATATACATATACATAAAACACACACACAGACAAAAATGTAGCAATATATATGTCAATCAAAATTCATTATAAAATATATACCATCCACAGATCTAAAAATATTCATTTTACTGAACATGGATTTATGTATAATGCTGTTCAACTAGCAAGCTCACCCATAGGTTGAATATTCAGTTCCAACAGGGTTTAGTAGGAGTGATCTCTTCTAACAATTTGTATCTGCCAAGTCAGCCACCTCACAAGAATGTACGTGTGGTACCAGATAGGAATCTATATGTGCATATAAGAATACAGAGAAAGGGAGACAGGAATTCACATATTTGTTAACCTTAAAAATACTAGGACAACTATTTCAACAAACAATTGACTAGATTTATAACTCCAACTCTGTATCATGCAAAAGGCAAGTCCATCTATACACCATGCCTACTCTGAACTGCTTGTATTTCTATTCTTTATGGGTTATTTTTCTCCATCATATTAGGATTAGTAGTCAGAGTCTGGTAGGGTATGGGTTAGAGTCAGGTATTCAGTATTTTGAATTGAAAATAGGACACTGAATCCAATGTGTATGCAAATATATGCTACGGAAAAATCTTCCCACTCTCCTCCAGAACAATGCCTTGACATTACCTTCGCCCCAAGTAAGACACAATTAGAGGAGAAGAGTTAGAAAATCTGTGAATACATATCTAGAATGGAAAATGCTCCAGATTTCACATCTTTGGAGGTGGTAGAGGAGTTTCCAAAAGTAAGAGACAGGGTAAACACTCCACAAACATGGAGCTCTGCTGGCCAAAAGACTTTTTGAGAATCTGCCTCTGAGGTTGGGCACTTGAAATATATGTTGTTGTCAGGAGCTTTAGCTTTATTTGTAGTGAAACCATCAAAGCTGGATCTGCATCTATGTACCTGGAGGAAATGGTTACTTATTTTCAAATAAAAATGAGGCAGCAGTGATGAATTTTCTTTTTGTAGGTAAACTTTGGCCACTGAGGGCTAAAGGTCTTCCCGTGTGGACTGTGAAACCAATGGTCATCCTCCAATTTTCGTGGTGTTTCTTGCTGCTGCACTGGGAGTTTGGTATTTGCTTCATGAAATACAACGAGTTCAAATGGGACACAGTGCTGAAGGGAGTTCTGTCAGGTGTGGTTGGCAGGGTCTCCAGGAGAATGCACCAACCAGGGTTCTATCTCAAGTAGCTTGCCCCCTTGACAATTACAACATGATACTGAACATTGCTCTGAAACCTCTCCATATAAAAATATGCCTTTACATATATGGGTGTGATGGTTGCACCATGTCAGTCACAGCCATTTGGAAGCCAATGGAAGATCCACATGGCCCCACCACAGATGTTTTATCACACATTTGCATAACACAGCTCTAGGCCCACTACTTACCAGGCCCCAACTTACTGGCATCTCTGTTCTACACCATTTTCATGAAACCCAGTCAATAAAGGCCCTGTCTGTTATACTCATGATCATCAACAGGACATCAAAGGTCCTCCAGTGCCAGCTGGTCATCGGAATTTCTAAAATTTCATGGTAATTATCTAGCATTTTTTCACAGATGCATTTGGAGGCAATGTTGGTTTCAATTCATTCAGGAACCATTAAATGGTGAGGAAGCTAATTTCAGGGAAATCTCTGGAGCACTCTCACAGGCAAGTCTACCCAAAGAGTGGCCAAAAAGTCACATGAAGCCAGGCCCATTGAGGTCTACAAAGCGAGGTCCAAGTGTGTTTTGAATCTCAATTATGCCTGCCAAGTCTTTCAGAATAAAATCATGTAATATCCTGGCTGTGATTCCCAGTGTTCTGTGGAAAGCCACTCTGGGCCTTGATCCCAGGTTCCCAATGGCAACTCTCATTCCTGGCCTCCTAAAATCCCCACACAATTCATGTCAATACTTCTCTGAGGTCAGTTCCAGAACTCAGTCTCTAAGGGGAATCACAGCAGAATTCATGCCCAGGTGGACCCAGTCATCTCTTCCAACTGCCACACAAATGACCACAATTATAACCAAAACACTCCTACATGGCCCTCATCTTCTACCATAAAGATACTCATCATAACATCTGGATGGAGGTTTTCATGAGAGGCACATCCCAAGACAGTGTCCAAAATAAGCTCCCTTGCCCCTCATTTGCCGAATGGCAGGGTGGCTTGGACACCCTTCCTGTGAACCAGGAGTGATCAAATAGGCCTGACCTTAATACTGCTTCGCTTCTCCAATTTGAGCCTCTCTGACTGTGGGGTCTAGATTCTTTTTGTGAATTGGAGTCATGAGAAAAGCCAAGCACCTCTGCAAAGATTTGAAGAACTCATTTCACCCAAAGGATCCCTATTCTGACATGATGGATTTCAGAAACCTAACAAAGGAAGGCAATATACTTCATGCACATTGATTGAACGTTTTTCCATTTTGGTTTAGATGCACATATGGGATCTTTCTTTACATCCATCAGGTGCTGAGAATCTAAGTCACAGCCTAAAACAGGGCAAAGGGCCTGAATCAGACACATCGTTTTCCAATGAAATTAAGCAAAGAGCCAGAGGTGATGCACATTCATTTCCATTTGAAAACTGTTTTCTTCAGGCTTAACAAAGGGGTTGCATGAGACATAGACCTTTCTGATATTCAGGGCAACAGAACAATAGGTAAGCAAAAGGCCCAAAGCAGGGTATCTCCACTGAGACTTTCCTGGTCACACTGATATCTGAGTTTTCTGAGATGCAGGCCATTCCATTCAGGTATCCAGTACATGGCCATGTCAAAGACCTTGGATTTGGTACGTATCTTGGACACATAACCATGAGCCTATTCTAGAGAGTGGCCAGA
Source organism: Callospermophilus lateralis (assembly GCF_048772815.1). NCBI lineage: Eukaryota > Metazoa > Chordata > Mammalia > Rodentia > Sciuridae > Callospermophilus > Callospermophilus lateralis. The sequence continues at coordinate 136,811 of NW_027513577.1, forward strand.
ATTCAGGAAGAAAACAGGGACTTAGGAAGGTATTAGGTGTTGCCCGTGCATAAGGCAAGCCACACTCCATTCATAAATTGGGCAGGATGAATGCTGGGAAGCTTTATACTAGACATGACACATCCATTACTGCATTCTCTTTTCTCATGTCTACTACCACAGGCACAGTGGGATACACAGACATGGAAACACTCACCTCGTCAAATGACTTACCAGAAACAGTTCACTCCAAAACAAACAAACCGCCATTCCTACCTATTTTCAGAACATGAGAAAAACCACAAACCCACACCCACTCCCAAAAAGGCACCTCCTTCCCCAAGTAGCTGTGTGACTAACCAGTGTGTCCTCTGACTGGTGGCCATACTCTGTTCTTCTGAAATGGCCTGTCCTCTCTCAGATCTGTTTTCCTTGGCGAACTCTGTAAAGTTGTAAGGAAAAAATGGAGAGCTACTACCTGCTTTCTCAGCAAAGTTCCCTCTTCAGAGCTCTCCAGGCATTTGGTAATCCTCACTTCAGTAGGAACCAAGAATGACTGACTTTATCCTTGCTAAATCCAAACAAGTGAGCCCACTGGGACTGGGACTGAAACTGCCTCTGGGTGCCTGGCTCCTTGGATACAAAGTTCAGAGAGTTCCATCACCAAGGAAATGAGGTATGTCACATTCTTTGGAACTGAATGAGGTCACTGCCTTGGCAAAGGTATATCTTATGATGTGCAAAAACGGAAGAAATAATAATGTACCAGTGTCGAATACAAATGAATGACAAATTACATATCATGTCCCATAGGATTCTACTTGCATTGATGTTAGACTGCGTCAGTTACTGTAGAATAATTAGGATTTGTATGCACCATTCACTGAAGTTAGTTTTCAGTACTAGGAAACAAATATGTATTTCAGGTGGATGAATATTTCTGATTATAATCTTGGGAAAAGTGGATTATAAATCCACATACATGAACATGAATGAATTTAGAGAGTGTATATTAGACACATATATTTCATATTTTGAAAAATTTGGAGAGTATATCTATATCTATATCTACATCTATACACACACACACACACACACACACACACACACACACACAACACTCACAGACATTAAAAAGTACCAATATAAATGCCAATCGAAATTCATCAGTAAATATATATCATCCACAAATGCAAAAATATTTATTTTACTGACATGAGTTAATGTATAATATTGTTCTACTAGGACGCTCTCCTATAGGTTGAATTTTCATTTCCAACAGCATTAAGGAGGAGTGAACACTTCTCACAATTTGTATCTGCCAAGACAGCCACCTCACAAATATGTACGTGTGATACCTGGTAGGATTCTATATATTCATATAAATATACATGTGTGAATAGGCTACAGAAAAGGGAAACAAGAATTCACATATTTGTTAAGTTTAAAAACACATGGAGAATATTTCAATTAAAATTTGACTAGATTTATAACTCCTACCTTATATAATGCATATGTCAAGTCCAACTATACAACATGTCTCCTCTGAAGTGCTTGTATTTCCATTGTGTTGGGTTAATTTTCTCCATTATATTAGGATGAATAGTCTGAGACTACTAGGTATGGGTTAGTGTCAGGGATACAGTATTTCGAATGGAAAATTGGAAAATGAATCCAATGTGTATGTAAATATATGCTGCACAAATATCCTCCCGCTCTCATCCAGAACAATGCCTTGACATTACCTTCACCCCAAGTAAGACACAATTAGAGGAGAAGAGTTACAAAATCAGTGAATACATATCTGGAATGGAAAATGCTCAGGAGTTCACAACCTTGGAGGTGGTAGAGGAGTTTCCAAAACTAAGGGACAGGGTAAACACTCCACAAACATGGAACTCTGCTGGCCTAAAAACTTTTTGAGAAACTGCCTCTGAGCTTCCATACTTGAAATATATGTTGTTTTCAGGAGATTTGGATTCCTCTGTAGTGAGACCATCAAAGCTGGGTCTGCATTTATGTGACCTGGAGGACATGGTTTCTTATTTTCCAATGAACAAGATAAAGCAGTGCTGAATCCTCTCTTTGTAGGTAAACTGAGGCCACTGGGGACTAAGTGTCTCCCCGTGTGGACTGTGATGCCATTTGGTCCTCCTCCAATTTGTGGTGTTTTTGCTGCTGCACTGTGAGTTTGGTATTTGTTTCACGAAATACTAGGAGCTAAACTGGGACACAGTGCTGGAGGAGGTTCTGTCACGTGTGGTGGGTCAGGGTCTGCAAGAGAATGCACCAACTAGGCTCCTATCTCTCACAGCTTGCCCCATTGCCCCCTTGTCCATATCAACCTGATTCTTAATTTTCCTCTGAAAACTCTCCATATAACAAGATGCCTTTACATATAAGGGTCTGCTAGCTGCACCTTGTAAGTTACAAGCCATTTGGAATTCAATGGTAGATCCACATGGCCCTACCACGGATGTTTTATCAAACACCTCCCCACCACTGCTCTAGACCAACTACTCAGCAGGCTCCAACTTACTGGCATCTCTGTTCTACACCATTTTCATGAAACTCAGTAAATCAAGGCACTGTCTGGTATACTCATGATGAGCAACAGGACATCCAATATTTCTCCAGTGCCACCTGGTCATAGGAATTTCAAAAATTTCATGGTATTTATCTAGCCATTTTTCAAGCATGAAGTTGGAGGCACTGTGGGTTTCAGTTCATTCAGCAAACATTAAATGGTGAGGAAGCTCATTTCAATGAAATCTCTGGAGAACTCTCACAGGCACGGCTTCCCAAAGAGTGGACAAAAGGTCACATTAGGCCAGACCCATTGAGGTCTACAATGTGAGGTCCATGTGTGTTTTGACTCTCAACTATGGCTGCCATTTCTTTAAGAATAAAATCATGTGATATCCTTGCTGAGATTCCCAGGCCTCTGTGGAAATCCACCCGGGGCCTAGGTCTCAGTTTCGAAGAGTGACTTTCATGCGTGGCCTCTTAAAATCCCAACAAAATTCATGGCAATGCTTCTCTGAGTTCAGTTCCAAAACCCAGTCTCTAAGGGGAATCACACCAGAGTTCAAGCCCACGTGGACCCAGTCATTTTTTCCAATGCAACACAAATGACCAAAATTAAAACCAAAACACTCCCACATGGCCTTCATCTTATTCCATATAGTCAATCATCTTAACCTCTGGCTGGAGGTTTCCATGAGGGGCGCAGCCCAAGACACTGTCCAAAATCAGCTCGTTTACCCCTCATTTGCCTAAAGTCAGGGTAGCCTGGACACCGTTTCTGTGAACCAGGAGTGAACAAATAAGCCTGACGTTAATACTTCTTTGTTTCTCCAATTTGAGGCCTACTGATTTTAGGTATCGATTCTTTAGGTGATTTAGAGTCATGCAAAACACAAGCACCTCTGCAGGGCTTTGAAGAACTCATTTGACCCAAAGAATCCCTATTGTCATTTGATGGAGTGCAGGAACCTAACAGAGGAAGGCAAGAGACTTCATCCACAATGAATGATATTTTTTGCCATTTTGGTTTTGGAAGCTCACATGGGATCATTCTTAAGATCCATCAGGTGCTGAGAATCTAAGTCACAGCCACACACAGGTCCAAGAGGCTGATAAAGAGCCACAGGTGAGGCCCATTCATTTCCATTTGTAAACTGTTTTCTTCAGGCTTCACAAAGGGGTGGCCTGAGGCAAAGACCTTCCTGACATTCAGTGCAACACAACAATAAGTAAGCAAAAGGCCCAAAGCAGGGTTTCTGCACTGAGACTTTCCTGGTCACACTGATATCTGAGTTTTCTTTGATGCTCGCCATTCTCTTCAGCTATCCAGTACATGGCCATGTCACAGAGCTTGGAGGTGGTACATATTTTGGACACAAATCCATGAGCCTATTCTGGAGAGTGGCCAGAATTCAGGAAGAAAACAACAACTTAGAAAGATAGCAGGTGTTGCACATCGATAAGACAAGCTGCAGTCCATTCATATATTGGGCATGGGAAGATTTATACTAGACAGGACACATCCATTAATGCATTCTCTTTTCTAAAGTCTACAACAACGGACACAGTGGGATACACAGAAACAGAAACATTCGCCGTTTCAAATGACTTACTAGAAAATGTCCACTCCAAACCAAACAAACCGCCTTTTCTATCTATTCTCAGAACATGAGACAAAACAACAAACCCACACCCACTCCCACAAAGGCACCTCCTTCCCCCAAGTAGGTCTGTGACTATCCGGAGTGTCCTCTGACTGGTGGGCCATACTATGTTCCCCCGAAATGGCCTGTCTTCTCTCAGATCTTGTTTCCTTGACCAACTCTGTGAAGATGTCACGAAAAAGTGGTTAGCCACTACCTGTTTTCTCAGGAAACGTCCTTCTTCAGAGCTCTCCTGGCATTTGGCCATCCTCACATCATTAGGTACCAAGAAAACTGACTCTGTCCTTGGTAAATCCAAACAAGTGAGCCCACTGGGACTGGGACTGGGACTGCCTCTGGGTGCCTGGCTTCTGGGATACCAAGTTCAGAGAGTTCCATCACCAAGGAAATGAGGTATGTCCCATTCTTTGGAACTGAATGAGGTCACTGCCTTGGCAACAACTTTGTCCTAACAGTTGCTTCCAAGGGTAACATAAGATGGAGGTTGCCCCTACTTCCTGTGACACTTTCATAACGTAGAATGTATATCACCATTGGCACCCGGGAACAGCTCTCCACTCAGCCCTGGTTTGGTCCATCTTCTGTACAATAAGAAGAGAGAGAGGCAGATTCAGACACATCCCTTCATCCTGACCAGGTTGTTTGCCATGGAAGATGACTTTTGCTCTCTCAGGTGCTTCATACATGCCTACAACTTCTCCAGGTACCATTTGTGCATGGACATTTGAGGTTCTCATCAGGTGGAAGGTCCCCAACTTTCCTGTATTGTAAGAACCACTCTGTCCCTGCTCTTCTGTAAAATGATTGAGGGAACAGTGTATACTTGGGGTTAAAAACAGGTTTGATTTGGATTACGAGTGATTCTGTGTGATGAATAATGGTATTTTGAACCTGCAATATTTACAAGAATATAGAGGTGAAATATAAGTAGGAAAACAGAAATCTAGGTATGATTTGAAGCCCAGAAGGGTTTTGCCCTTGATTGGGATACTTAGCTTTGAATGATGTTCTGCAAAGATGCCTCAGATAATTCGATATACAATGGCATAGGACCTTGTACATTGGATGATTGAATTTAGAAGAGAACATCCAGTCAAAAAGGGATATTCAGTAGGATTAGGAAGATAGTCGGTAGGTTTAGGAAGAAGAGTGAGTATAGGATTTGGACCAAAAGTTCTTTAGCAATAGACTTTCGGTTGTTGAGTGAATGTAAATGTCAGCACATATGAAGAGTCAGTCACTATGTTGAACTGGGGAAAATATGTAGAAAAGCAGATATCAATAGAAACTTTACGAAATCAGGCAAAGTATAAAGTGAGAGATAGAATTAGACATTTTCAACAGGGTTGACTTTGAATATATAAATTAGGAAAAAAACAAATATGTAGTCACCAATAGGATTGACAATTGACAGCATTAGGCAACCTGGACATGGATGTTTTTAGAAATCCATGTTCACTTTCCATTTAGGCTTTGGTACAATCATAAGTGTGACCTTTCCATTTTTTGTCCAGAATATTACTGTGATAATGAGGTGACATGAGTATTTCTTTCACCATTTCTGGGAGCAATATATTGAAGATGTAAAATGAGAATCGGGGGTACAAAGAGGTGTACCCTGTTTCTAGGAACATAGAGAAAAAGCATGAATAGACCATACTGTGAATAAATAATATAACTTTTTTGAACTTTAAATAATGAATTGAACTGATATCTGAAAAATTAAAGGAAATCGTATATTGATATACAATCATTCATTCCAACCAGGTATATATGTAATGGAAATATTAGTGTTTTGGTTTATCATGAAGAGTGTGTGAGTTTTGCTTCAAAATGATTATGGAAATTCAAAATAATGTGTTTGGAAAGAAGTCTCATGAAAGGACCAGTAAGGAAACCCTGACAATACATGTGTTCGGAAGCAAGAAGTGGTGAAAGTTGAAACAAATGCTTATTAATTTGTGAACTTGTGGATGAAATGTATATCCTGTGATGTGCAAAAACTGAAGAAACAATAATGTACCAGTGTCGAATACAAATGAATGACAAATTACATATCATGTCCCATAGGAGTCTACTTGCATTGATGTTAGACTGGGTCAGTTACTGTAGAATAATTAGGATTTGTATGCACCATTCACTGAAGTTAGTTTTCAGTACTAGGAAACAGATATGTATTTCAGGTGGATGAATATTTCTGATTATAATCTTGTGAAAAGTGGATTATAAATCCACATACATGAACATGAATGAATTTAGAGAGTGTATATTAGACACATATATTTCATATTTTGAAAAATTTGGAGAGTATATCTATATCTATATCTGTATATACACACACACACACACACACAACACTCACAGACATTAAAAAGTACCAATATGAATGCCAATCGAAACTCATCAGTAAATATGTATCATCCACAAATGCAAAAATATTTATTTAACTGAACATGAGTTAATGTATAATGTTGTTCTACTAGGACGCTCTCCTATAAGTTGAATTTTCATTTCCAACAGCATTTAGGAGGAGTGAACTCTTCTCACAATTTGTATCTGCCAAGACAGCCACCTCACAAAAATGTACGTGTGATACCTGGTAGGATTCTATATATGCATATAAATATACATGTGTGAATAGGCTACAGAAAAGGGAAACAAGAATTCACATATTTGTTAAGTTTAAAAACACATGGAGAATATTTCAATTAAAATTTGACTAGATTTATAACTCCTACCTTATATAATGCAAATGTCAAGTCCAACTATACAACATGTCTCCTCTGAAGTGCTTGTATTTCCATTGTGTTGGGTTAATTTTCTCCATTATATTAAGATGAATAGTCTGAGACTACTAGGTATGGGTTAGTGTCAGGGATTCAGTATTTCGAATGGAAAATTGGAAAATGAATCCAATGTGTATGTAAATATATGCTGCACAAATATCCTCCCGCTCTCATCCAGAACAATGCCTTGACATTACCTTTACCCCAAGTAAGACACAATTAGAGGAGAAGAGTTACAAAATCAGTGAATACATATCGGGAATGGAAAATGCTCAGGAGTTCACAACCTTGGAGGTGGTAGAGGAGTTTCCAAAACTAAGGGACAGGGTAAACACTCCACAAACATGGAGCTCTGCTGGCCTAAAAACTTTTTGAGAAACTGCCTCTGAGCTTCCACACTTGAAATATATGTTGTTTTCAGGAGATTTGGCTTCCTCTGTAGTGAGACCTTCAAAGCTTGGTCTGCATCTATGTGACCTGGAGGACATGGTTTCTTATTTTCCAATGAACAAGATGAAGCAGTGCTGAATCCTCTCTTTGTAGGTAAACTGAGGCCACTGGGGACTAAGTGTCTCCCCGTGTGGACTGTGAAGCCATTTGGTCCTCTTCCACTTTTTGTGGTGTTTTTGCTGCTGCACTGTGAGTTTGGTAATTGTTTCACGAAATACTAGGAGCTAAACTGGGACACAGTGCTGGAGGGAGTTCTGTCACATGTGGTGGGTCAGGGTCTGCAAGAGAATGCACCAATTAGGCTCCTATCTCTCACAGCTTGCCCCATTGCCCCCTTGTCCATATCAACCTGATTCTTAATTTTCCTCTGAAAACTCTCCATATAACAAGATGCCTTTACATATAAGGGTCTGTTGGCTGCACCATGTCAGTTACAAGCCATTTGGAATCCAATGGTAGATCCACATGGCCCTACCATGGATGTTTTATCAAACACCTCCCCACCACTGCTCTAGACCCACTACTCAGCAGGCTCCAAATTTCTGGCATCTCTGTTCTACACCATTTTCATGAAACTCAGTAAATCAAGGCACTGTCTGGTATACTCATGATCAGCAACAGGACATCCAATGTTTCTCCAGTGCCACCTGGTCATAGGAATTTCAAAAATTTCATGGTATTTATCTAGCCATTTTTCAAGCATGAAGTTGGAGGCACTGTGGGTTTCAGTTCATTCAGCAAACATTAAATGGTGAGGAAGCTCATTTCAATGAAATCTCTGGAGAACTCTCACAGGCACGGCTTCCCAAAGAGTGGACAAAAGGTCACATTAGGCCAGGCCCATTGAGGTCTACAATGTGAGGTCCATGTGTGTTTTGACTCTCAACTATGGCTGCCATTTCTTTAAGAATAAAATCATGTGATATCCTTGCTGAGATTCCCAGGCCTCTGTGGAAATCCACCCGGGGCCTAGGTCTGTTTCCAAGAGCGACTTTCATGCGTGGCCTCTTAAAATCCCAACAAAATTCATGGCAATGCTTCTCTGCGTTCAGTTCCAAAACCCAGTCTCTAAGGGGAATCACACCAGAGTTCAAGCTCACGTGGACCCAGTCATTTTTTCCAATGCAACACAAATGACCAAAATTAAAACCAAAACACTCCCACATGGCCTTCATCTTATTCCATATAGTCAATCATCTTAACCTCTGGCTGGAGGTTCCCATGAGGGGCGCAGCCCAAGACAGTGTCCAAAATCAGCTCGTTGCCCCTCATTTGCCTAAAGTCAGGGTAGCCTGGACACCGTTTCTCTGAAACAGGAGCGAACAAATAAGCCTGCCGTTAATACTTCTTTGTTTCTCCAATTTGAGGCCTACTGATTTTAGGTATCGATTCTTTAGGTGATTTAGAGTCATGCGAAAACACAAGCACCTCTGCAGGGCTTTGAAGAACTCATTTGACCCAAAGAATCCCTATTGTCATTTGATGGAGTGCAGGAACCTAACAGAGGAAGGCAAGAGACTTCATCCACAATGAATGATATTTTTTGCCATTTTGGTTTTGGAAGCTCACGTGGGATCATTCTTAAGATCCATCAGGTGCTGAGAATCTAAGTCACAGCCACACACAGGTCCAAGAGGCTGATAAAGAGCCACAGGTGAGGCCCATTCATTTCCATTTGAAAACTTTTTTCTTCTTCTTCACAAAGGGGTGGCCTGAGGCAAAGACCTTCCTGACATTCAGTGCAACACAACAATAAGTAAGCAAAAGGCCCAAAGCAGGGTTTCTGCACTGAGACTTTCCTGGTCACACTGATATCTGAGTTTTTTGAGATGCTCGCCATTCTCTTCAGCTATCCAGTACATGGCCATGTCACAGAGCTTGGAGGTGGTACATATTTTGGACACAAATCCATGAGCCTATTCTGGAGAGTGGCCAGAATTCAGGAAGAAAACAACAAATTAGAAAGATAGCAGGTGATGCACATTGATAAGACAAGCTGCAGTCCATTCATATATTGGGCAGGATGAAATATGGGAAGATTTATACTAGACAGGACACATCCATTAATGCATTCTCTTTTCTAATGTCTACAACAACGGACACAGTGGGATACACAGAAACAGAAACACTCGCCGTGTCAAATGACTTACTAGAAACTGTCCACTCCAAACCAAACAAACCGCCTTTTCTATCTATTCTCAGAACATGAGACAAAACAACAAACCCACACCCACTCCCACAAAGGCACCTCCTTCCCCCAAGTAGGTCTGTGACTATCCGGAGTGTCCTCTGACTGGTGGGCCATACTATGTTCCCCCAAAATGGCCTGTATTCTCTCAGATCTTGTTTCCTTGACCAACTCTGTGAAGATGTCAGGAAAAAGTGGTTAGCCACTACCTGTTTTCTCAGGAAAGGTCCATCTTCAGAGCTCTCCTGGCATTTGGCCATCCTCACATCATTAGGTACCAAGAAAACTGACTCTGTCCTTGGTAAATCCAAACAAGTGAGCCCACTGGGACTGGGACTGGGACTGCCTCTGGGTGCCTGGCTTCTTGGATACCAAGTTCAGAGAGTTCCATCACCAAGGAAATGAGGTATGTCCCATTCTTTGGAACTGAATGAGGTCACTGCCTTGGCAACCACTTTGTCCTAACAGTTGCTTCCAAGGGTAACATAAGATGGAGGTTGCCCCTACTTCCTGTGACACTTTCATAACGTAGAATGTATATCACCATTGGCACCCGGGAACAGCTCTCCACTCAGCCCTGGTTTGGTCCATCTTCTGTACAATAAGAAGAGAGAGAGGCAGATTCAGACACATCCCTTCATCCTGACCAGGTTGTTTTCCATGGAAGATGACTTTTGCTCTCTCAGGTGCTTCATACCTGCCTACATCTTCTCCAGGTATCATTTGTGCATTGACATTTGAGGTTCTCATCAGGTGGAAGGTCCCCAACTTTCCTGTATTGTAAGAACCACTCTGTCCCTGCTCTTCTGTAAAATGATTGATTCAACAGTGTATACTTGGGGTCAAAAACAGGTTTGATTTGGGCTATGAGTGATTCTGTGTGATGAGTAATGGTATTGGGAACCTGCAGTATTTACAAGAATATTGAGGTGAAATATAAGTAGGAAAACAGAAATCTAGGTATGATTTGAAGCCCAGAAGGGTTTTGCCCTTGATTGGGATACTTAGCTTTGAATGATGTTCTGCAAAGATGCCTCAGATAATTCCATATACAATGGCATAGGACCTTGTACATTGGATGATTGAATTTAGAAGAGAACATCCAGTCAAAAAGGGATATTCAGTAGGATTAGGAAGATAGTCGGTAGGTTTAGGAAGAAGAGTGAGTATAGGATTTGGACCAAAAGTTCTTTAGCAATAGACTTTCGGTTGTTGAGTGAATGTAAATGTCAGCACATATGAAGAGTCAGTCACTATGTTGACTGGGGAAAATATGTAGAAAAGCAGATATCAATAGAAACATTACGAAATCAGGCAAAGTATAAAGTGAGTATTAGAATTAGACATTTTTAACAGGGTTGAGTTTGAATATATAAATTAGGAAAAAAACAAATATGTAGTCACCAATAGGATTGACAATTGACAGCATTAGGCAACCTGGGCATGGATGTTTTTAGAAATCCATGTTCACTTTCCATTTAGGCTTTGGTACAATCATAAGTGTGACATTTCCATTTTTTGTCCAGAATATTACTGTGATAATGAGGTGACATGAGTATTTCTTTCACCATTTCTGGGAGCAATATATTGAAGATGTAAAATGAGAATCGGGGGTACAAAGAGGTGTACCCTGTTTCTAGGAATATAGAGAAAAAGCATGAATAGACCATACTGTGAATAAATAATATAACTTTTTTGAACTTTAAATAATGAATTGAACTGATATCTGAAAAATTAAAGGAAATCGTATATTGATATACAATCATTCATTCCAACCAGGTATATATGTAATGGAAATATTTGTGTTTTGGTTTATCATGAAGAGTGTGTGAGTTTTGCTTCAAAATGATTATGGAAATTCAAAATAATGTGTTTTGAAAGAAGTTTCGTGAAAAGACCAGTCAAGAAACCCTGACAATACATGTGTTCTGAAGCAAGAAGTGGTGAAAGTTGAAACAAATGCTTATTAATTTGTGAACTTGTGGATGAAATGTATATCCTGTGATGTGCAAAAACTGAAGAAACTATAATGTACCAGTTTCGAATACAAATGAATGACAAATTACATATCATGTCCCATAGGAGTCTACTTGCATTGATGTTAGACTGGGTCAGTTACTGTAGAATAATTAGGATTTGTATGCACCATTCACTGAAGTTAGTTTTCAGTACTAGGAAACAAATATGTATTTCAGGTGGATGAATATTTCTGATTATCATCTTGTGAAAAGTGGATTATAAATCCACATACATGAACATGAATGAATTTAGAGAGTGTATATTAGACACATATATTTCATATTTTGAAAAATTTGGAGAGTATATCTATATCTATATCTATATCTATACACACACACACACACACACACACACACACACACACAACTCACAGACATTAAAAAGTACCAATATAAATGCCAATCGAAATTCATCAGTAAATATGTATCATCCACAAATGCAAAAATATTTATTTTACTGAACATGAGTTAATGTATAATGTTGTTCTACTAGGACGCTCTCCTATAAGTTGAATTTTCATTTCCAACAGCATTTAGGAGGAGTGAACTCTTCTCACAATTTGTATCTGCCAAGACAGCCACCTCACAAAAATGTACGTGTGATACCTGGTAGGATTCTATATATCCATATAAATATAAATGTGTGAATAGACTACAGAAAAAGTAAACAAGGATTCACATATTTGTTAAGTTTAAAACACATGGAGAATATTTCAAATAAATTTGACTAGATTTATAACTCCTACCTTATATAATGCAAATGTCAAGTCCAACTATACAACATGTCTCCTCTGAAGTACTTGTATTTCTACTGTGTTGGGTTAATTTTCTCCATTATATTAGGATGAATAGTCTGAGTCTACTAGGTATGGGTTAGTGTCAGGGATTCAGTATTTCGAATGGAAAATTGGAAAATGAATCCAATGTGTATGTAAATATATGCTGCACAAATATCCTCCCGCTCTCATCCAGAACAATGCCTTGACATTACCTTCACCCCAAGTAAGACACAATTAGAGGAGAAGAGTTACAAAATCAGTGAATACATATCTGGAATGGAAAATGCTCAGGAGTTCACAACCTTGGAGGTGGTAGAGGAGTTTCCAAAACTAAGGGACAGGGTAAACACTCCACAAACCTGGAGCTCTGCTGGCCTAAAAACTTTTTGAGAAACTGCCTCTGAGCTTCCAAACTTGAAATATATGTTGTTTTCAGGAGATTTGGCTTCCTCTGTAGTGAGAACATCAAAGCTGGGTCTGCATCTATGTGACCTGGAGGACATGGTTTCTTATTTTCCAATGAACAAGATGAAGCAGTGCTGAATCCTCTCTTTGTAGGTAAACTGAGGCCACTGGGGACTAAGTGTCTCCCCGTGTGGACTGTGAAGCCATTTGGTCCTCTTCCACTTTTTGTGGTGTTTTTGCTGCTGCACTGTGAGTTTGGTATTTGTTTCACGAACTACTAGGAGCTAAACTGGGACACAGTGCTGGAGGGAGTTCTGTCACGTGTGGTGGGTCAGGGTCTGCAAGAGAATGCACCAACTAGGCTCCTATCACTCACAGCTTGCCCCATTGCCCCCTTGTCCATATCAACCTGATTCTTAATTTTCCTCTGAAAACTCTCCATATAACAAGATGCCTTTACATATAAGGGTCTGTTGGCTGCACCATGTCAGTTACAAGCCATTTGGAATCCAATGGTAGATCCACATGGCCCAACCACGGATGTTTTATCAAACACCTCCCCACCACTGCTCTAGACCCACTACTCAGCAGGCTCCAAATTTCTGGCATCTCTGTTCTACACCATTTTCATGAAACTCAGTAAATCAAGGCACTGTCTGGTATACTCATGATCAGCAACAGGACATCCAATGTTTCTCCAGTGCCACCTGGTCATAGGAATTTCAAAAATTTCATGGTATTTATCTAGCCATTTTTCAAGCATGAAGTTGGAGGCACTGTGGGTTTCAGTTCATTCAGCAAACATTAAATGGTGAGGAAGCTCATTTCAATGAAATCTCTGGAGAACTCTCACAGGCATGGCTTCCCAAAGAGTGGACAAAAGGTCACATTAGGCCAGGCCCATTGAGGTCTACAATGTGAGGTCCATGTGTGTTTTGACTCTCAACTATGGCTGCCATTTCTTTAAGAATAAAATCATGTGATATCCTTGCTGAGATTCCCAGGCCTCTGTGGAAATCCACCCGGGGCCTAGGTCTCAGTTTCCAAGAGCGACTTTCATGCGTGGCCTCTTAAAATCCCAACAAAATTCACGGCAATGCTTCTCTGAGTTCAGTTCCAAAACCCAGTCTCTAAGGGGAATCACACGAGAGTTCAAGCCCACGTGGACCCAGTCATTTTTTCCAATGCCACACAAATGACCAAAATTAAAACCAAAACACTCCCACATGGCCCTCATCTTATTCCATATAGTCAATCATCTTAACCTCTGGCTGGAGGTTTCCATGAGGGGCGCAGCCCAAGACAGTGTCCAAAATCAGCTCGTTTGCCCCTCATTTGTCTAAAGTCAGGGTAGCCTGGACACCGTTTCTGTGAACCAGGAGTGAACAAATAAGCCTGCCGTTAATACTTCTGTGTTTCTCCAATTTGAGGCCTACTGATTTTAGGTATCGATTCTTTAGGTGATTTAGAGTCATGCGAAAACACAAGCACCTCTGCAGAGCTTTGAAGAACTCATTTGACCCAAAGAATCCCTATTGTCATTTGATGGAGTGCAGGAACCTAACAGAGAAAGGCAAGAGACTTCATCCACAATGAATGAAATTTTTTGCCATTTTGGTTTTGGAAGCTCACATGGGATCATTCTTAAGATCCATCAGGTGCTGAGAATCTAAGTCACAGCCACACACAGGCCCAAGAGGCTGATAAAGACACATCCCTTTCCAAAGCAATTAAGCAAAGAGCCACAGGTGAGGCCCATTCATTTCCATTTGAAAACTGTTTTCTTCAGGCTTCACAAAGGGGTGGCCTGAGGCAAAGACCTTCCTGACATTCAGTGCAACACAACAATAAGTAAGCAAAAGGCCCAAAGCAGGGTTTCTGCACTGAGACTTTCCTGGTCACACTGATATCTGAGTTTTCTTTGATGCTCGCCATTCTCTTCAGCTATCCAGTACATGGCCATGTCACAGAGCTTGGAGGTGGTACATATTTTGGACACAAATCCATGAGCCTATTCTGGAGAGTGGCCAGAATTCAGGAAGAAAACAACAACTTAGAAAGATAGCAGGTGTTGCACATCGATAAGACAAGCTGCAGTCCATTCATATATTGGGCATGGGAAGATTTATACTAGACAGGACACATCCATTAATGCATTCTCTTTTCTAATGTCTACAACAACGGACACAGTGGGATACACAGAAACAGAAACACTCGCCGTGTCAAATGACTTACTAGAAACTGTCCACTCCAAACCAAACAAACCGCCTTTTCTATCTATTCTCAGAACATGAGACAAAACAACAAACCCACACCCACTCCCACAAAGGCACCTCCTTCCCCCAAGTAGGTCTGTGACTATCCGGAGTGTCCTCTGACTGGTGGGCCATACTATGTTCCCCCAAAATGGCCTGTATTCTCTCAGATCTTGTTTCCTTGACCAACTCTGTGAAGATGTCAGGAAAAAGTGGTTAGCCACTACCTGTTTTCTCAGGAAAGGTCCATCTTCAGAGCTCTCCTGGCATTTGGCCATCATCACATCATTAGGTACCAAGAAAACTGACTCTGTCCTTGGTAAATCCAAACAAGTGAGCCCACTGGGACTGGGACTGGGACTGCCTCTGGGTGCCTGGCTTCTTGGATACCAAGTTCAGAGAGTTCCATCACCAAGGAAATGAGGTATGTCCCATTCTTTGGAACTGAATGAGGTCACTGCCTTGGCAACCACTTTGTCCTAACAGTTGCTTCCAAGGGTAACATAAGATGGAGGTTGCCCCTACTTCCTGTGACACTTTCATAACGTAGAATGTATATCACCATTGGCACCCGGGAACAGCTCTCCACTCAGCCCTGGTTTGGTCCATCTTCTGTACAATAAGAAGAGAGAGAGGCAGATTCAGACACATCCCTTCATCCTGACCAGGTTGTTTTCCATGGAAGATGACTTTTGCTCTCTCAGGTGCTTCATACCTGCCTACATCTTCTCCAGGTATCATTTGTGCATTGACATTTGAGGTTCTCATCAGGTGGAAGGTCCCCAACTTTCCTGTATTGTAAGAACCACTCTGTCCCTGCTCTTCTGTAAAATGATTGATTCAACAGTGTATACTTGGGGTCAAAAACAGGTTTGATTTGGGCTATGAGTGATTCTGTGTGATGAGTAATGGTATTGGGAACCTGCAGTATTTACAAGAATATTGAGGTGAAATATAAGTAGGAAAACAGAAATCTAGGTATGATTTGAAGCCCAGAAGGGTTTTGCCCTTGATTGGGATACTTAGCTTTGAATGATGTTCTGCAAAGATGCCTCAGATAATTCCATATACAATGGCATAGGACCTTGTACATTGGATGATTGAATTTAGAAGAGAACATCCAGTCAAAAAGGGATATTCAGTAGGATTAGGAAGATAGTCGGTAGGTTTAGGAAGAAGAGTGAGTATAGGATTTGGACCAAAAGTTCTTTAGCAATAGACTTTCGGTTGTTGAGTGAATGTAAATGTCAGCACATATGAAGAGTCAGTCACTATGTTGACTGGGGAAAATATGTAGAAAAGCAGATATCAATAGAAACATTACGAAATCAGGCAAAGTATAAAGTGAGTATTAGAATTAGACATTTTTAACAGGGTTGAGTTTGAATATATAAATTAGGAAAAAAACAAATATGTAGTCACCAATAGGATTGACAATTGACAGCATTAGGCAACCTGGGCATGGATGTTTTTAGAAATCCATGTTCACTTTCCATTTAGGCTTTGGTACAATCATAAGTGTGACATTTCCATTTTTTGTCCAGAATATTACTGTGATAATGAGGTGACATGAGTATTTCTTTCACCATTTCTGGGAGCAATATATTGAAGATGTAAAATGAGAATCGGGGGTACAAAGAGGTGTACCCTGTTTCTAGGAATATAGAGAAAAAGCATGAATAGACCATACTGTGAATAAATAATATAACTTTTTTGAACTTTAAATAATGAATTGAACTGATATCTGAAAAATTAAAGGAAATCGTATATTGATATACAATCATTCATTCCAACCAGGTATATATGTAATGGAAATATTTGTGTTTTGGTTTATCATGAAGAGTGTGTGAGTTTTGCTTCAAAATGATTATGGAAATTCAAAATAATGTGTTTTGAAAGAAGTTTCGTGAAAAGACCAGTCAAGAAACCCTGACAATACATGTGTTCTGAAGCAAGAAGTGGTGAAAGTTGAAACAAATGCTTATTAATTTGTGAACTTGTGGATGAAATGTATATCCTGTGATGTGCAAAAACTGAAGAAACTATAATGTACCAGTTTCGAATACAAATGAATGACAAATTACATATCATGTCCCATAGGAGTCTACTTGCATTGATGTTAGACTGGGTCAGTTACTGTAGAATAATTAGGATTTGTATGCACCATTCACTGAAGTTAGTTTTCAGTACTAGGAAACAAATATGTATTTCAGGTGGATGAATATTTCTGATTATCATCTTGTGAAAAGTGGATTATAAATCCACATACATGAACATGAATGAATTTAGAGAGTGTATATTAGACACATATATTTCATATTTTGAAAAATTTGGAGAGTATATCTATATCTATATCTATATCTATACACACACACACACACACACACACACACACACAACTCACAGACATTAAAAAGTACCAATATAAATGCCAATCGAAATTCATCAGTAAATATGTATCATCCACAAATGCAAAAATATTTATTTTACTGAACATGAGTTAATGTATAATGTTGTTCTACTAGGACGCTCTCCTATAAGTTGAATTTTCATTTCCAACAGCATTTAGGAGGAGTGAACTCTTCTCACAATTTGTATCTGCCAAGACAGCCACCTCACAAAAATGTACGTGTGATACCTGGTAGGATTCTATATATCCATATAAATATAAATGTGTGAATAGACTACAGAAAAAGTAAACAAGGATTCACATATTTGTTAAGTTTAAAACACATGGAGAATATTTCAAATAAATTTGACTAGATTTATAACTCCTACCTTATATAATGCAAATGTCAAGTCCAACTATACAACATGTCTCCTCTGAAGTACTTGTATTTCTACTGTGTTGGGTTAATTTTCTCCATTATATTAGGATGAATAGTCTGAGTCTACTAGGTATGGGTTAGTGTCAGGGATTCAGTATTTCGAATGGAAAATTGGAAAATGAATCCAATGTGTATGTAAATATATGCTGCACAAATATCCTCCCGCTCTCATCCAGAACAATGCCTTGACATTACCTTCACCCCAAGTAAGACACAATTAGAGGAGAAGAGTTACAAAATCAGTGAATACATATCTGGAATGGAAAATGCTCAGGAGTTCACAACCTTGGAGGTGGTAGAGGAGTTTCCAAAACTAAGGGACAGGGTAAACACTCCACAAACCTGGAGCTCTGCTGGCCTAAAAACTTTTTGAGAAACTGCCTCTGAGCTTCCAAACTTGAAATATATGTTGTTTTCAGGAGATTTGGCTTCCTCTGTAGTGAGAACATCAAAGCTGGGTCTGCATCTATGTGACCTGGAGGACATGGTTTCTTATTTTCCAATGAACAAGATGAAGCAGTGCTGAATCCTCTCTTTGTAGGTAAACTGAGGCCACTGGGGACTAAGTGTCTCCCCGTGTGGACTGTGAAGCCATTTGGTCCTCTTCCACTTTTTGTGGTGTTTTTGCTGCTGCACTGTGAGTTTGGTATTTGTTTCACGAACTACTAGGAGCTAAACTGGGACACAGTGCTGGAGGGAGTTCTGTCACGTGTGGTGGGTCAGGGTGTGCAAGAGAATGCACCAACTAGGCTCCTATCACTCACAGCTTGCCCCATTGCCCCCTTGTCCATATCAACCTGATTCTTAATTTTCCTCTGAAAACTCTCCATATAACAAGATGCCTTTACATATAAGGGTCTGTTGGCTGCACCATGTCAGTTACAAGCCATTTGGAATCCAATGGTAGATCCACATGGCCCAACCACGGATGTTTTATCAAACACCTCCCCACCACTGCTCTAGACCCACTACTCAGCAGGCTCCAAATTTCTGGCATCTCTGTTCTACACCATTTTCATGAAACTCAGTAAATCAAGGCACTGTCTGGTATACTCATGATCAGCAACAGGACATCCAATGTTTCTCCAGTGCCACCTGGTCATAGGAATTTCAAAAATTTCATGGTATTTATCTAGCCATTTTTCAAGCATGAAGTTGGAGGCACTGTGGGTTTCAGTTCATTCAGCAAACATTAAATGGTGAGGAAGCTCATTTCAATGAAATCTCTGGAGAACTCTCACAGGCATGGCTTCCCAAAGAGTGGACAAAAGGTCACATTAGGCCAGGCCCATTGAGGTCTACAATGTGAGGTCCATGTGTGTTTTGACTCTCAACTATGGCTGCCATTTCTTTAAGAATAAAATCATGTGATATCCTTGCTGAGATTCCCAGGCCTCTGTGGAAATCCACCCGGGGCCTAGGTCTCAGTTTCCAAGAGCGACTTTCATGCGTGGCCTCTTAAAATCCCAACAAAATTCACGGCAATGCTTCTCTGAGTTCAGTTCCAAAACCCAGTCTCTAAGGGGAATCACACGAGAGTTCAAGCCCACGTGGACCCAGTCATTTTTTCCAATGCCACACAAATGACCAAAATTAAAACCAAAACACTCCCACATGGCCCTCATCTTATTCCATATAGTCAATCATCTTAACCTCTGGCTGGAGGTTTCCATGAGGGGCGCAGCCCAAGACAGTGTCCAAAATCAGCTCGTTTGCCCCTCATTTGTCTAAAGTCAGGGTAGCCTGGACACCGTTTCTGTGAACCAGGAGTGAACAAATAAGCCTGCCGTTAATACTTCTGTGTTTCTCCAATTTGAGGCCTACTGATTTTAGGTATCGATTCTTTAGGTGATTTAGAGTCATGCGAAAACACAAGCACCTCTGCAGAGCTTTGAAGAACTCATTTGACCCAAAGAATCCCTATTGTCATTTGATGGAGTGCAGGAACCTAACAGAGAAAGGCAAGAGACTTCATCCACAATGAATGAAATTTTTTGCCATTTTGGTTTTGGAAGCTCACATGGGATCATTCTTAAGATCCATCAGGTGCTGAGAATCTAAGTCACAGCCACACACAGGCCCAAGAGGCTGATAAAGACACATCCCTTTCCAAAGCAATTAAGCAAAGAGCCACAGGTGAGGCCCATTCATTTCCATTTGAAAACTGTTTTCTTCAGGCTTCACAAAGGGGTGGCCTGAGGCAAAGACCTTCCTGACATTCAGTGCAACACAACAATAAGTAAGCAAAAGGCCCAAAGCAGGGTTTCTGCACTGAGACTTTCCTGGTCACACTGATATCTGAGTTTTCTTTGATGCTCGCCATTCTCTTCAGCTATCCAGTACATGGCCATGTCACAGAGCTTGGAGGTGGTACATATTTTGGACACAAATCCATGAGCCTATTCTGGAGAGTGGCCAGAATTCAGGAAGAAAACAACAACTTAGAAAGATAGCAGGTGTTGCACATCGATAAGACAAGCTGCAGTCCATTCATATATTGGGCATGGGAAGATTTATACTAGACAGGACACATCCATTAATGCATTCTCTTTTCTAATGTCTACAACAACGGACACAGTGGGATACACAGAAACAGAAACACTCGCCGTGTCAAATGACTTACTAGAAACTGTCCACTCCAAACCAAACAAACCGCCTTTTCTATCTATTCTCAGAACATGAGACAAAACAACAAACCCACACCCACTCCCACAAAGGCACCTCCTTCCCCCAAGTAGGTCTGTGACTATCCGGAGTGTCCTCTGACTGGTGGGCCATACTATGTTCCCCCAAAATGGCCTGTATTCTCTCAGATCTTGTTTCCTTGACCAACTCTGTGAAGATGTCAGGAAAAAGTGGTTAGCCACTACCTGTTTTCTCAGGAAAGGTCCATCTTCAGAGCTCTCCTGGCATTTGGCCATCATCACATCATTAGGTACCAAGAAAACTGACTCTGTCCTTGGTAAATCCAAACAAGTGAGCCCACTGGGACTGGGACTGGGACTGCCTCTGGGTGCCTGGCTTCTTGGATACCAAGTTCAGAGAGTTCCATCACCAAGGAAATGAGGTATGTCCCATTCTTTGGAACTGAATGAGGTCACTGCCTTGGCAACCACTTTGTCCTAACAGTTGCTTCCAAGGGTAACATAAGATGGAGGTTGCCCCTACTTCCTGTGACACTTTCATAACGTAGAATGTATATCACCATTGGCACCCGGGAACAGCTCTCCACTCAGCCCTGGTTTGGTCCATCTTCTGTACAATAAGAAGAGAGAGAGGCAGATTCAGACACATCCCTTCATCCTGACCAGGTTGTTTTCCATGGAAGATGACTTTTGCTCTCTCAGGTGCTTCATACCTGCCTACATCTTCTCCAGGTATCATTTGTGCATTGACATTTGAGGTTCTCATCAGGTGGAAGGTCCCCAACTTTCCTGTATTGTAAGAACCACTCTGTCCCTGCTCTTCTGTAAAATGATTGATTCAACAGTGTATACTTGGGGTCAAAAACAGGTTTGATTTGGGCTATGAGTGATTCTGTGTGATGAGTAATGGTATTGGGAACCTGCAGTATTTACAAGAATATTGAGGTGAAATATAAGTAGGAAAACAGAAATCTAGGTATGATTTGAAGCCCAGAAGGGTTTTGCCCTTGATTGGGATACTTAGCTTTGAATGATGTTCTGCAAAGATGCCTCAGATAATTCCATATACAATGGCATAGGACCTTGTACATTGGATGATTGAATTTAGAAGAGAACATCCAGTCAAAAAGGGATATTCAGTAGGATTAGGAAGATAGTCGGTAGGTTTAGGAAGAAGAGTGAGTATAGGATTTGGACCAAAAGTTCTTTAGCAATAGACTTTCGGTTGTTGAGTGAATGTAAATGTCAGCACATATGAAGAGTCAGTCACTATGTTGACTGGGGAAAATATGTAGAAAAGCAGATATCAATAGAAACATTACGAAATCAGGCAAAGTATAAAGTGAGTATTAGAATTAGACATTTTTAACAGGGTTGAGTTTGAATATATAAATTAGGAAAAAAACAAATATGTAGTCACCAATAGGATTGACAATTGACAGCATTAGGCAACCTGGGCATGGATGTTTTTAGAAATCCATGTTCACTTTCCATTTAGGCTTTGGTACAATCATAAGTGTGACATTTCCATTTTTTGTCCAGAATATTACTGTGATAATGAGGTGACATGAGTATTTCTTTCACCATTTCTGGGAGCAATATATTGAAGATGTAAAATGAGAATCGGGGGTACAAAGAGGTGTACCCTGTTTCTAGGAATATAGAGAAAAAGCATGAATAGACCATACTGTGAATAAATAATATAACTTTTTTGAACTTTAAATAATGAATTGAACTGATATCTGAAAAATTAAAGGAAATCGTATATTGATATACAATCATTCATTCCAACCAGGTATATATGTAATGGAAATATTTGTGTTTTGGTTTATCATGAAGAGTGTGTGAGTTTTGCTTCAAAATGATTATGGAAATTCAAAATAATGTGTTTTGAAAGAAGTTTCGTGAAAAGACCAGTCAAGAAACCCTGACAATACATGTGTTCTGAAGCAAGAAGTGGTGAAAGTTGAAACAAATGCTTATTAATTTGTGAACTTGTGGATGAAATGTATATCCTGTGATGTGCAAAAACTGAAGAAACTATAATGTACCAGTTTCGAATACAAATGAATGACAAATTACATATCATGTCCCATAGGAGTCTACTTGCATTGATGTTAGACTGGGTCAGTTACTGTAGAATAATTAGGATTTGTATGCACCATTCACTGAAGTTAGTTTTCAGTACTAGGAAACAAATATGTATTTCAGGTGGATGAATATTTCTGATTATCATCTTGTGAAAAGTGGATTATAAATCCACATACATGAACATGAATGAATTTAGAGAGTGTATATTAGACACATATATTTCATATTTTGAAAAATTTGGAGAGTATATCTATATCTATATCTATATCTATACACACACACACACACACACACACACACACACACACAACTCACAGACATTAAAAAGTACCAATATAAATGCCAATCGAAATTCATCAGTAAATATGTATCATCCACAAATGCAAAAATATTTATTTTACTGAACATGAGTTAATGTATAATGTTGTTCTACTAGGACGCTCTCCTATAAGTTGAATTTTCATTTCCAACAGCATTTAGGAGGAGTGAACTCTTCTCACAATTTGTATCTGCCAAGACAGCCACCTCACAAAAATGTACGTGTGATACCTGGTAGGATTCTATATATCCATATAAATATAAATGTGTGAATAGACTACAGAAAAAGTAAACAAGGATTCACATATTTGTTAAGTTTAAAACACATGGAGAATATTTCAAATAAATTTGACTAGATTTATAACTCCTACCTTATATAATGCAAATGTCAAGTCCAACTATACAACATGTCTCCTCTGAAGTACTTGTATTTCTACTGTGTTGGGTTAATTTTCTCCATTATATTAGGATGAATAGTCTGAGTCTACTAGGTATGGGTTAGTGTCAGGGATTCAGTATTTCGAATGGAAAATTGGAAAATGAATCCAATGTGTATGTAAATATATGCTGCACAAATATCCTCCCGCTCTCATCCAGAACAATGCCTTGACATTACCTTCACCCCAAGTAAGACACAATTAGAGGAGAAGAGTTACAAAATCAGTGAATACATATCTGGAATGGAAAATGCTCAGGAGTTCACAACCTTGGAGGTGGTAGAGGAGTTTCCAAAACTAAGGGACAGGGTAAACACTCCACAAACCTGGAGCTCTGCTGGCCTAAAAACTTTTTGAGAAACTGCCTCTGAGCTTCCAAACTTGAAATATATGTTGTTTTCAGGAGATTTGGCTTCCTCTGTAGTGAGAACATCAAAGCTGGGTCTGCATCTATGTGACCTGGAGGACATGGTTTCTTATTTTCCAATGAACAAGATGAAGCAGTGCTGAATCCTCTCTTTGTAGGTAAACTGAGGCCACTGGGGACTAAGTGTCTCCCCGTGTGGACTGTGAAGCCATTTGGTCCTCTTCCACTTTTTGTGGTGTTTTTGCTGCTGCACTGTGAGTTTGGTATTTGTTTCACGAACTACTAGGAGCTAAACTGGGACACAGTGCTGGAGGGAGTTCTGTCACGTGTGGTGGGTCAGGGTCTGCAAGAGAATGCACCAACTAGGCTCCTATCACTCACAGCTTGCCCCATTGCCCCCTTGTCCATATCAACCTGATTCTTAATTTTCCTCTGAAAACTCTCCATATAACAAGATGCCTTTACATATAAGGGTCTGTTGGCTGCACCATGTCAGTTACAAGCCATTTGGAATCCAATGGTAGATCCACATGGCCCAACCACGGATGTTTTATCAAACACCTCCCCACCACTGCTCTAGACCCACTACTCAGCAGGCTCCAAATTTCTGGCATCTCTGTTCTACACCATTTTCATGAAACTCAGTAAATCAAGGCACTGTCTGGTATACTCATGATCAGCAACAGGACATCCAATGTTTCTCCAGTGCCACCTGGTCATAGGAATTTCAAAAATTTCATGGTATTTATCTAGCCATTTTTCAAGCATGAAGTTGGAGGCACTGTGGGTTTCAGTTCATTCAGCAAACATTAAATGGTGAGGAAGCTCATTTCAATGAAATCTCTGGAGAACTCTCACAGGCATGGCTTCCCAAAGAGTGGACAAAAGGTCACATTAGGCCAGGCCCATTGAGGTCTACAATGTGAGGTCCATGTGTGTTTTGACTCTCAACTATGGCTGCCATTTCTTTAAGAATAAAATCATGTGATATCCTTGCTGAGATTCCCAGGCCTCTGTGGAAATCCACCCGGGGCCTAGGTCTCAGTTTCCAAGAGCGACTTTCATGCGTGGCCTCTTAAAATCCCAACAAAATTCACGGCAATGCTTCTCTGAGTTCAGTTCCAAAACCCAGTCTCTAAGGGGAATCACACGAGAGTTCAAGCCCACGTGGACCCAGTCATTTTTTCCAATGCCACACAAATGACCAAAATTAAAACCAAAACACTCCCACATGGCCCTCATCTTATTCCATATAGTCAATCATCTTAACCTCTGGCTGGAGGTTTCCATGAGGGGCGCAGCCCAAGACAGTGTCCAAAATCAGCTCGTTTGCCCCTCATTTGTCTAAAGTCAGGGTAGCCTGGACACCGTTTCTGTGAACCAGGAGTGAACAAATAAGCCTGCCGTTAATACTTCTGTGTTTCTCCAATTTGAGGCCTACTGATTTTAGGTATCGATTCTTTAGGTGATTTAGAGTCATGCGAAAACACAAGCACCTCTGCAGAGCTTTGAAGAACTCATTTGACCCAAAGAATCCCTATTGTCATTTGATGGAGTGCAGGAACCTAACAGAGAAAGGCAAGAGACTTCATCCACAATGAATGAAATTTTTTGCCATTTTGGTTTTGGAAGCTCACATGGGATCATTCTTAAGATCCATCAGGTGCTGAGAATCTAAGTCACAGCCACACACAGGCCCAAGAGGCTGATAAAGACACATCCCTTTCCAAAGCAATTAAGCAAAGAGCCACAGGTGAGGCCCATTCATTTCCATTTGAAAACTGTTTTCTTCAGGCTTCACAAAGGGGTGGCCTGAGGCAAAGACCTTCCTGACATTCAGTGCAACACAACAATAAGTAAGCAAAAGGCCCAAAGCAGGGTTTCTGCACTGAGACTTTCCTGGTCACACTGATATCTGAGTTTTCTTTGATGCTCGCCATTCTCTTCAGCTATCCAGTACATGGCCATGTCACAGAGCTTGGAGGTGGTACATATTTTGGACACAAATCCATGAGCCTATTCTGGAGAGTGGCCAGAATTCAGGAAGAAAACAACAACTTAGAAAGATAGCAGGTGTTGCACATCGATAAGACAAGCTGCAGTCCATTCATATATTGGGCATGGGAAGATTTATACTAGACAGGACACATCCATTAATGCATTCTCTTTTCTAATGTCTACAACAACGGACACAGTGGGATACACAGAAACAGAAACACTCGCCGTGTCAAATGACTTACTAGAAACTGTCCACTCCAAACCAAACAAACCGCCTTTTCTATCTATTCTCAGAACATGAGACAAAACAACAAACCCACACCCACTCCCACAAAGGCACCTCCTTCCCCCAAGTAGGTCTGTGACTATCCGGAGTGTCCTCTGACTGGTGGGCCATACTATGTTCCCCCAAAATGGCCTGTATTCTCTCAGATCTTGTTTCCTTGACCAACTCTGTGAAGATGTCAGGAAAAAGTGGTTAGCCACTACCTGTTTTCTCAGGAAAGGTCCATCTTCAGAGCTCTCCTGGCATTTGGCCATCATCACATCATTAGGTACCAAGAAAACTGACTCTGTCCTTGGTAAATCCAAACAAGTGAGCCCACTGGGACTGGGACTGGGACTGCCTCTGGGTGCCTGGCTTCTTGGATACCAAGTTCAGAGAGTTCCATCACCAAGGAAATGAGGTATGTCCCATTCTTTGGAACTGAATGAGGTCACTGCCTTGGCAACCACTTTGTCCTAACAGTTGCTTCCAAGGGTAACATAAGATGGAGGTTGCCCCTACTTCCTGTGACACTTTCATAACGTAGAATGTATATCACCATTGGCACCCGGGAACAGCTCTCCACTCAGCCCTGGTTTGGTCCATCTTCTGTACAATAAGAAGAGAGAGAGGCAGATTCAGACACATCCCTTCATCCTGACCAGGTTGTTTTCCATGGAAGATGACTTTTGCTCTCTCAGGTGCTTCATACCTGCCTACATCTTCTCCAGGTATCATTTGTGCATTGACATTTGAGGTTCTCATCAGGTGGAAGGTCCCCAACTTTCCTGTATTGTAAGAACCACTCTGTCCCTGCTCTTCTGTAAAATGATTGATTCAACAGTGTATACTTGGGGTCAAAAACAGGTTTGATTTGGGCTATGAGTGATTCTGTGTGATGAGTAATGGTATTGGGAACCTGCAGTATTTACAAGAATATTGAGGTGAAATATAAGTAGGAAAACAGAAATCTAGGTATGATTTGAAGCCCAGAAGGGTTTTGCCCTTGATTGGGATACTTAGCTTTGAATGATGTTCTGCAAAGATGCCTCAGATAATTCCATATACAATGGCATAGGACCTTGTACATTGGATGATTGAATTTAGAAGAGAACATCCAGTCAAAAAGGGATATTCAGTAGGATTAGGAAGATAGTCGGTAGGTTTAGGAAGAAGAGTGAGTATAGGATTTGGACCAAAAGTTCTTTAGCAATAGACTTTCGGTTGTTGAGTGAATGTAAATGTCAGCACATATGAAGAGTCAGTCACTATGTTGACTGGGGAAAATATGTAGAAAAGCAGATATCAATAGAAACATTACGAAATCAGGCAAAGTATAAAGTGAGTATTAGAATTAGACATTTTTAACAGGGTTGAGTTTGAATATATAAATTAGGAAAAAAACAAATATGTAGTCACCAATAGGATTGACAATTGACAGCATTAGGCAACCTGGGCATGGATGTTTTTAGAAATCCATGTTCACTTTCCATTTAGGCTTTGGTACAATCATAAGTGTGACATTTCCATTTTTTGTCCAGAATATTACTGTGATAATGAGGTGACATGAGTATTTCTTTCACCATTTCTGGGAGCAATATATTGAAGATGTAAAATGAGAATCGGGGGTACAAAGAGGTGTACCCTGTTTCTAGGAATATAGAGAAAAAGCATGAATAGACCATACTGTGAATAAATAATATAACTTTTTTGAACTTTAAATAATGAATTGAACTGATATCTGAAAAATTAAAGGAAATCGTATATTGATATACAATCATTCATTCCAACCAGGTATATATGTAATGGAAATATTTGTGTTTTGGTTTATCATGAAGAGTGTGTGAGTTTTGCTTCAAAATGATTATGGAAATTCAAAATAATGTGTTTTGAAAGAAGTTTCGTGAAAAGACCAGTCAAGAAACCCTGACAATACATGTGTTCTGAAGCAAGAAGTGGTGAAAGTTGAAACAAATGCTTATTAATTTGTGAACTTGTGGATGAAATGTATATCCTGTGATGTGCAAAAACTGAAGAAACTATAATGTACCAGTTTCGAATACAAATGAATGACAAATTACATATCATGTCCCATAGGAGTCTACTTGCATTGATGTTAGACTGGGTCAGTTACTGTAGAATAATTAGGATTTGTATGCACCATTCACTGAAGTTAGTTTTCAGTACTAGGAAACAAATATGTATTTCAGGTGGATGAATATTTCTGATTATCATCTTGTGAAAAGTGGATTATAAATCCACATACATGAACATGAATGAATTTAGAGAGTGTATATTAGACACATATATTTCATATTTTGAAAAATTTGGAGAGTATATCTATATCTATATCTATATCTATACACACACACACACACACACACACACACACACACACAACTCACAGACATTAAAAAGTACCAATATAAATGCCAATCGAAATTCATCAGTAAATATGTATCATCCACAAATGCAAAAATATTTATTTTACTGAACATGAGTTAATGTATAATGTTGTTCTACTAGGACGCTCTCCTATAAGTTGAATTTTCATTTCCAACAGCATTTAGGAGGAGTGAACTCTTCTCACAATTTGTATCTGCCAAGACAGCCACCTCACAAAAATGTACGTGTGATACCTGGTAGGATTCTATATATCCATATAAATATAAATGTGTGAATAGACTACAGAAAAAGTAAACAAGGATTCACATATTTGTTAAGTTTAAAACACATGGAGAATATTTCAAATAAATTTGACTAGATTTATAACTCCTACCTTATATAATGCAAATGTCAAGTCCAACTATACAACATGTCTCCTCTGAAGTACTTGTATTTCTACTGTGTTGGGTTAATTTTCTCCATTATATTAGGATGAATAGTCTGAGTCTACTAGGTATGGGTTAGTGTCAGGGATTCAGTATTTCGAATGGAAAATTGGAAAATGAATCCAATGTGTATGTAAATATATGCTGCACAAATATCCTCCCGCTCTCATCCAGAACAATGCCTTGACATTACCTTCACCCCAAGTAAGACACAATTAGAGGAGAAGAGTTACAAAATCAGTGAATACATATCTGGAATGGAAAATGCTCAGGAGTTCACAACCTTGGAGGTGGTAGAGGAGTTTCCAAAACTAAGGGACAGGGTAAACACTCCACAAACCTGGAGCTCTGCTGGCCTAAAAACTTTTTGAGAAACTGCCTCTGAGCTTCCAAACTTGAAATATATGTTGTTTTCAGGAGATTTGGCTTCCTCTGTAGTGAGAACATCAAAGCTGGGTCTGCATCTATGTGACCTGGAGGACATGGTTTCTTATTTTCCAATGAACAAGATGAAGCAGTGCTGAATCCTCTCTTTGTAGGTAAACTGAGGCCACTGGGGACTAAGTGTCTCCCCGTGTGGACTGTGAAGCCATTTGGTCCTCTTCCACTTTTTGTGGTGTTTTTGCTGCTGCACTGTGAGTTTGGTATTTGTTTCACGAACTACTAGGAGCTAAACTGGGACACAGTGCTGGAGGGAGTTCTGTCACGTGTGGTGGGTCAGGGTCTGCAAGAGAATGCACCAACTAGGCTCCTATCACTCACAGCTTGCCCCATTGCCCCCTTGTCCATATCAACCTGATTCTTAATTTTCCTCTGAAAACTCTCCATATAACAAGATGCCTTTACATATAAGGGTCTGTTGGCTGCACCATGTCAGTTACAAGCCATTTGGAATCCAATGGTAGATCCACATGGCCCAACCACGGATGTTTTATCAAACACCTCCCCACCACTGCTCTAGACCCACTACTCAGCAGGCTCCAAATTTCTGGCATCTCTGTTCTACACCATTTTCATGAAACTCAGTAAATCAAGGCACTGTCTGGTATACTCATGATCAGCAACAGGACATCCAATGTTTCTCCAGTGCCACCTGGTCATAGGAATTTCAAAAATTTCATGGTATTTATCTAGCCATTTTTCAAGCATGAAGTTGGAGGCACTGTGGGTTTCAGTTCATTCAGCAAACATTAAATGGTGAGGAAGCTCATTTCAATGAAATCTCTGGAGAACTCTCACAGGCATGGCTTCCCAAAGAGTGGACAAAAGGTCACATTAGGCCAGGCCCATTGAGGTCTACAATGTGAGGTCCCATGTGTGTTTTGACTCTCAACTATGGCTGCCATTTCTTTAAGAATAAAATCATGTGATATCCTTGCTGAGATTCCCAGGCCTCTGTGGAAATCCACCCGGGGCCTAGGTCTCAGTTTCCAAGAGCGACTTTCATGCGTGGCCTCTTAAAATCCCAACAAAATTCACGGCAATGCTTCTCTGAGTTCAGTTCCAAAACCCAGTCTCTAAGGGGAATCACACGAGAGTTCAAGCCCACGTGGACCCAGTCATTTTTTCCAATGCCACACAAATGACCAAAATTAAAACCAAAACACTCCCACATGGCCCTCATCTTATTCCATATAGTCAATCATCTTAACCTCTGGCTGGAGGTTTCCATGAGGGGCGCAGCCCAAGACAGTGTCCAAAATCAGCTCGTTTGCCCCTCATTTGTCTAAAGTCAGGGTAGCCTGGACACCGTTTCTGTGAACCAGGAGTGAACAAATAAGCCTGCCGTTAATACTTCTGTGTTTCTCCAATTTGAGGCCTACTGATTTTAGGTATCGATTCTTTAGGTGATTTAGAGTCATGCCGAAAACACAAGCACCTCTGCAGAGCTTTGAAGAACTCATTTGACCCAAAGAATCCCTATTGTCATTTGATGGAGGTGCAGGAACCTAACAGAGAAAGGCAAGAGACTTCATCCACAATGAATGAAATTTTTTGCCATTTTGGTTTTGGAAGCTCACATGGGATCATTCTTAAGATCCATCAGGTGCTGAGAATCTAAGTCACAGCCACACACAGGCCCAAGAGGCTGATAAAGACACATCCCTTTCCAAAGCAATTAAGCAAAGAGCCACAGGTGAGGCCCATTCATTTCCATTTGAAAACTGTTTTCTTCAGGCTTCACAAAGGGGTGGCCTGAGGCAAAGACCTTCCTGACATTCAGTGCAACACAACAATAAGTAAGCAAAAGGCCCAAAGCAGGTTTCTGCACTGAGACTTTCCTGGTCACACTGATATCTGAGTTTTCTTTGATGCTCGCCATTCTCTTCAGCTATCCAGTACATGGCCATGTCACAGAGCTTGGAGGTGGTACATATTTTGGACACAAATCCATGAGCCTATTCTGGAGAGTGGCCAGAATTCAGGAAGAAAACAACAACTTAGAAAGATAGCAGGTGTTGCACATCGATAAGACAAGCTGCAGTCCATTCATATATTGGGCATGGGAAGATTTATACTAGACAGGACACATCCATTAATGCATTCTCTTTTCTAATGTCTACAACAACGGACACAGTGGGATACACAGAAACAGAAACACTCGCCGTGTCAAATGACTTACTAGAAACTGTCCACTCCAAACCAAACAACCGCCTTTTCTATCTATTCTCAGAACATGAGACAAAACAACAAACCCACACCCACTCCCACAAAGGCACCTCCTTCCCCCAAGTAGGTCTGTGACTATCCGGAGTGTCCTCTGACTGGTGGGCCATACTATGTTCCCCCAAATGGCCTGTATTCTCTCAGATCTTGTTTCCTTGACCAACTCTGTGAAGATGTCAGGAAAAAGTGGTTAGCCACTACCTGTTTTCTCAGGAAAGGTCCATCTTCAGAGCTCTCCTGGCATTTGGCCATCATCACATCATTAGGTACCAAGAAAACTGACTCTGTCCTTGGTAAATCCAAACAAGTGAGCCCACTGGGACTGGGACTGGGACTGCCTCTGGGTGCCTGGCTTCTTGGATACCAAGTTCAGAGAGTTCCATCACCAAGGAAATGAGGTATGTCCCATTCTTTGGAACTGAATGAGGTCACTGCCTTGGCAACCACTTTGTCCTAACAGTTGCTTCCAAGGGTAACATAAGATGGAGGTTGCCCCTACTTCCTGTGACACTTTCATAACGTAGAATGTATATCACCATTGGCACCCGGGAACAGCTCTCCACTCAGCCCTGGTTTGGTCCATCTTCTGTACAATAAGAAGAGAGAGAGGCAGATTCAGACACATCCCTTCATCCTGACCAGGTTGTTTTCCATGGAAGATGACTTTTGCTCTCTCAGGTGCTTCATACCTGCCTACATCTTCTCCAGGTATCATTTGTGCATTGACATTTGAGGTTCTCATCAGGTGGAAGGTCCCCAACTTTCCTGTATTGTAAGAACCACTCTGTCCCTGCTCTTCTGTAAAATGATTGATTCAACAGTGTATACTTGGGGTCAAAAACAGGTTTGATTGGGCTATGAGTGATTCTGTGTGATGAGTAA
The DNA here is from genome assembly GCF_048772815.1 of Callospermophilus lateralis. Classification (NCBI taxonomy): domain Eukaryota; kingdom Metazoa; phylum Chordata; class Mammalia; order Rodentia; family Sciuridae; genus Callospermophilus; species Callospermophilus lateralis. The sequence goes on from NW_027513577.1 coordinate 169,190, forward strand.
TGGTATTGGGAACCTGCAGTATTTACAAGAATATTGAGGTGAAATATAAGTAGGAAAACAGAAATCTAGGTATGATTCAAACTAAGTAGCCCAGAAGGGTTTCCCTTGCC